>NW_028278751.1:0-67363 GCF_059751315.1 Micrasema longulum | reverse complement strand
ATTTAACACCGTTTTCCTTAGGAAACCACTCTTAGTCACTTTACGACGGCTGTCCACTGCATCACCGTTCACTACGGCCGTTAAAATACGGGCACCGCTCTCTAGGAAACCCTAGCTTTACAGGTCAAAAACCTGTTATCTATTTCCCTTATTAGTGGTTGAATATTCAAACCAATACAAAGTTTGCAGATTTCCCTTCGTGAACCAATTTAGCACAAGTAAATTATCCCTTCAATCAGGGGCACGACATTCAAGGTAACCCTGGTGTCCCGGAGGAAGCGCGCAATATTCAGGTCGCAGCTGATTTCACACTAAAGCGTCTCTCGGCCAAGAGAAATAAAAGTTAAAATCCACAACTCTCGCCCCGATTAAAGAACAATTATCGACAAATCCCAGTGTACAGTCTACCTTAGGTGCTATTCTTTTTTTTTTTTTTTTTTTTTTCTTAACCACTCTCGCGGCACAATAAAATTGTTTTTATCGTGTATTTTGTATGTAAATACGCGAGGTAATACGGCCGCGAGAGCGTTTGAAATATCAGCCCTGAACTATTAAACTAAACGTGAAGTGACGTAAATAGCACCCAACAGTAAACGCCAAATGTGTCGGGATAATACAGATATATGATTCACATGAACAAGGTGTTGAGTTTGTTTAATTAAAGTTTAGTCGTCAAACGCCTTTTGGTGTTGTGTTACAACCACAAGTCTGTCAGAGACGGCTTACCGTTAACTATAAACTTATTTTTCTGTCAAATACCATAAAACATACCTGGTAAAAGAAGTATAAAAATTGGAAAATTGTTTTCAAACGTTGCCCAGTAGATAATTTGGTTCAGCCGGATGAATCTCACCCACATGATAAAGGTTTCAGCTCTTTTACTTCACAACAGTCAACAGATGGAAGAGTTGAGGAAATGTGGATGTTCAAACACGGACAGAATGGTGAATGTTACACAGTGTGTAAAGCGGCCACTTAAACCAGCCAATGACAGGCCATAATCTCTTTAAATGCCTAGACTTCCACATTCCCTTCTCAAAATCTTTTCCCTCTGTGTTGTTTTAATTTTATATTTTAATGCTTGTAAAAATAAAATAAAGTGTTCAGTAGACGCAAATTGGTGTTTGATTTCTAATATTAAAAGTTTAAATATGGAGTTCTACAAAATAAACACCAAATCAATCAATGCAACACTAATTGTTTGCCACTTTGATCCAATACAATTTTAAAACATGACATACACAAAAAATAATGGTTACATATTTAGGTAAAATTTATTTGAAAATGCAGGAAATAGTGGTTAATTCTTTAATGTAAAAATAATGTTTACTTTTTATTCGAGTTTTAGCTTCTATGCGATAAGGCATTTGATTAAGGTAGCCGTTTAATGGAAATTCTCGAAGAAAGCGTCAGAACTAATCTTGCTAAAAATACCTTTAGAAATAACAGGATAGAAGGTACAGTATAAATATAACGTGAACCGTTCAGTTGGATGAAAAATATATTGCTTTATACGCTTCACGTAATAAAAATAAATTTGATTTACTAAAACCGATTATACATGTACCATAAAAGGTTAAAAACAAAAATAAGTATAAAAAAAATTATTCTGTGTTCAGGTAAATAAAGAATACAGCTTTGCGTAAGAAAAAGAACCAGAACCCTGGACAAGTGTGCTCTTCTCAGGTAAAAATCCCGATAAAGAAAATCGAGTGAAAAATCAGAACTGCCTCGTAGGGTGATTGAGCGGGTTTAATTCCTGCAAGGGTCTATGTGAAATATATGTTGTCAATGATGATTAGTGAGAGTTTCTAGTTTTATGAATTTGTCTATAATATGTGTTCTACGGTTTTAAGGAGATATTTTATGTAATGGTAAATTTTAAGTTTTTTTAAGGAATAACCCCTAAGCTTTTATTGTGAGGCTTGTCAGCGGATGGGATAGAGAGAATATAGAAGGAGGTAATGAAAAATATACCACAACACCCAGTCCACTAGAGAAAAGATATTTCTTGAATTGTTTCTTGCAACTGGCGGGAATCGAACCTGCGATGCCAGTTTTACAGCAGACCATTATTTATTTATTGATATTTTACAACCAACCATATATTTTCTTCATTTTCTTTCTGAGCCTGTTTCCGTCAATTCCTGGACAAAAGTTCGCCTTGACAAACGTTCTCTGTTCTCCTCCATGTAGACCCGTTTTTTGCAGCCTGCATCCAGGACACACTGAAATGTTGGTCTATGCCGTCTCTCCACCCTAGAGTTGTGGTGACCTTGTACATCGTTTTCATGTTCAAAGTCTACAGGTTTTTCGCCCATTTGTCGTAGCCTGCCCATTATCAATTTAAGGTCGCTCTACGGTAAATTATATTAGTTACTTTTATCCGTTTTTATGTTTCTTCATTTCTGACTCAGTCTTTCAAATTATTCCTATTTAGATATTGCGTAATAAAAACGAACAATTTATAGCCAAAAAATTAAAGTGAAACTTTAAAAACATAAATTAAATTACAGTATTTTGAGTTTGTCCAAATGTTTAAAAACAAAAGACTAGATTTCACCTCTTTGGTAGTCCTTTTTCTTCTTTTTTTCTATATCTGCTCATAAGTGAAGCATGTGGACATCACCAGTTGTTGACAAAAGACCTCATCGCCAGCCAGCATTTTTGCTTCTTTCCACGTCAACCCAGCGCCCTTTTGTTCCGCCGAATAAAGCCGAAAGATCGTCATCGAAGGCTTTCCAGATGGCGTGAGCCCGCAGGTTTAAAAAAGAGGCAACTTGGGTTTAGGTTCTGGTGAGGCATGCGCAGAACGTGTTTAAGCATGGTCCACCACCGCATCCTCAAGATGCTTGTTTTAAGAGGCTGCTGCATCCGTTCTCAGACTTCAATGTAAGTTATAAAATCGAACCACCTTATACCTAATATTCTTCAAATGCTCTTTTAAAAACTCAGAAGTTTGGTGTTTTAAGCTTTGATAAGATGCCAAGATTCACCCCTATATAGGAGTAATGGCATTAAACAAGCTTTGAAGTATAACATTTCGTTTTTACCGTGTATAAACTAGAGTTTTAGACAACACGCACCATGTTGAAAGTTGCTCCAGCAATTCCTAGTCGGGTTGCAAGCTCTTTGAGCATGCTTCCATCCTCAGTTAAGTGAACTCCCAAATATTGAAAGCTGTCAACTTTTTTTATCATATGACCATTATAATTGAAAGGCTGATCCGGGTCAGAACAGGATTTGTTGCAGATAATTTGCGTCTTTCTTGTAGTAATATTAAGACCCTGACGAGTTGAGTTTTGCAGCAACGTGTCAACAATTTCGTGAAAATCACCAACAGATTTTCCAAAAAGAGTTGCATCGTCTGCATACTCCGAGTCACACAAATTTTGGGGGAAGATCATTTTTTTTACCTCGATCAGGTGGTATTGATTTGTATAAGATAAAATCCATCAGTATGATGAATAAGAACGGTGCAAGGACGCAGCCTTGCCTCACTCCAGTGGAGACCCTGAACCAATCAGTCAAAGAGCTGCCGATTCTCAAACGATAACTGCTATCTATGTGGAGCGTTTTAATTAATTTAATAATCTTGGGAAAAATACCATACGCATGGAAAATTTTCTAAAGAGATGGTCGATGCGGACTATCAAATTCTTTCTCGTAGTCAATGAAACAACACGCAAGGGGTGAGTTAATTTCATTGCTCTATTGAAGAATGCATCTTATGTTATGGATATGGTCCGCACACGACTTACCGGGAATAAAACGAGTTTGGTTGACTTCCAGAATCTGCAGTACAAGAGCTCGTATTCTATCCAAGATTATGTGTGCAAGAATCTTTCCTGGAGCACTCAGCAGAGTTGTTCCGCGGTAATTATTGCACTCTAAAAGATCACCCCTTTTGTGAGGTGCATTGATTGGACCATATATCCAATCCCTCGGACAACGTTCTTCATCCCAGATTTTTTATAATAAAGTGTGAAAAGGCTGAACAATTGCATCCAAATGATTTTTTATCAACTCGGGACTAATTCCATCTTCACCCGGCGTCATTAAGGTCAATAAATTACAGCAGGGATGGAAAAAATGATTTCAAGCGTTGCCTAGTACGTGAAATAATTCGATCAGATGAATCTCTTCGATTTTCGATTTTAGATTTCGTACACTTGGAGACATCTGCGGGAATCTTGATGAAACACTAGAATACGAGAAATCATGAAATTATGGATACGACTGCGGTTTTAATGAGAGCTATGTTTGAAGTCAAACGCGCGTCGATAACGCTGGGTTTACACATAATTTTTGTTCCTTTTGGTAATGCGTATAATATTTTGTCAAACCGTGGAAGGAATGCAACACAGCGAAATTAAGGATTAAATTCGTTTTGGGATTCTAAATTAAACAGTTTTTATTTTTAAAAATTAGTTTTTGGAAATATAAATCTAATGATTTTTTTTACAGTTTACCATCAGGAATTTTTCTTTGAAGTTTCGCAGTCTGGCCCAGAAATATCGTGTATAACTTAAAGCATTAATGAAAGCAAATATTTAATTGCAAACAAGTAAATGAATCTATGAAAAGTATTTTTCCACGGTAATAGCAGGCAAGCCAACGTTTGGGCAGGACAAAGTCTGTATGGTCCGCTAGTATTATATAAAATAGTTTATCAAATTAAAATAAACTTAAATAAAAATGCGATAAGGCGATAGATTCAAAATTTTAAGTTATGCCTTTGGTATTTTTTCACTAAACCTGCTCATAATTTAGTGTTAAAATTTAAAAATGGTTTTTTTTATCTGAAATAAACAAAAAAAAAATATTCGAGGATTCCTTTCATCGTAAAATGGTCTATTAATAGAAGGAAGGTACTAAGGGGAGAGTTAATAGAAAACAGAAAAGAACGTGTTTGAATGACATTATACTCTCCTTTTTCTTTGATCGTAAATGTTAAAAGCAGGCTTACTGTATTTCAGCGCGATGAATTCAGCAAAAAATACGTGTTGAGGTAAAACAAAAGAAAACGCCAAAAATCTTCAGCAGGTAGGTATTCAAAAAATAATAAGTAAACATGCTTCAAGAAATGTGATTGAAAAAAGCCGTGAAAAAGTATTTCAGTGAAGTAGTTATTTCGACGAATTTATAATGTCCAATAAATTTAATTCAGTCTGTGGAGAATCCACTTCCCTCTTTTCTCAATCCAACGAAGCGCATAATATCGTGGGTATACTGGCGAAAACGTGAACTCCAAAATATGCGGATTTGACTTAATGATGCAGTTTTGTAAAGTTTTTAACGCTCTACAAACTGGCAAAACACAGCAAGTCATATTAAATTTTATATATCTGTAGTTATCAAAATAAATTTATGGTTAAATCGTATTCCAAGTATTTTATTCAGGCTATAAAATTTTAATAACTTAATATTTACTCAATATAAAATTAAGAAACGGAAAAATTAAAAACATGTTCTTAAATGAGCACTTAACATGTTATTACATTTAAATAGGATGTAAAAGAGTAAATTGGAACAAAACTTAAATGCTTGGATTCTCAAAAAAAGGATCTGAGAGTTAAAGTTTTTTGCGAGTTATGTACTTCTATATGTACTTCTGGATTACCTTCTTTCAGCATCAAGATGCTAAGGTTACCAGATTACAGAAAGCTCCTTCGGGTAGCTTTTCTTGTGAGGCAAAGAGCAATTTTTCCGTATATGTGAGCACTGCCAAGGAGACTTATGTCACCAAATGCGGAATGCGGGATGTGGTGAGGAAGCTGTTTGAAGATTATCCCGGTTTAGTTAAAAGTATTAATGACGAAGTTAAGTGTTACAACCACAACAACATCAACAACAAAAACAAAACATCACGCCGTTTCCCCATCGAGGTAATGAGAGAGGATAGAACGCCATATCACCCTGTCTTTGCAAACATACCTCGCATCCCCTACATGCATACATCTTCTCATGTACGCACGCCGATTATTCCTACTCTTGAAATGTCCATCTTCAAGTATTTTTTGGATTTAATCCATCAACATTCGCATCGTAAATCCATTAGCCGTTTTTTGCTGTTCATTCGCTCTGCATGTCCAAACCAAGTCAGTGCTACGAGAAATTTAATATTAATTTATTTTAACAATGTTTGAGTTTGTCCAAATGCTTGAAAACTGGCTGGATTTCCTCCCTAGGGAGTTATTCATATTTAAATTTATTTCAATAGAGAGGGAAAACATTTTTGAGAAGAGAATATGGAAGTCTATTTATTTACAGGGCTTATGACCTATCATTGGCTGGTTTATGTGGCCACTTTACACACTGTGCAACATGATAAAGGTTTCAGCTCTTTTACTTCACAAAAGTCAACAGATGGAAAAGTTGAGGAAATGTGGATGTTCATACATGAGCAGATTTGTGAATGTTACACAGTGTGTAAAGAGGCCACTTAAACCAGCCAATGACAGGTCGTAAGCCCAGTAAATGCCCAGACTTCCATATTCCCTTCTCAAAAATGTTTTCCCTCACTGTTGAAATACATTAAAAATTATTTGTTTCTTTTGAATCTTGAAATAGGGCACGCATAAAAATATGTGTGTTTTATTAAGAGACTACAAGGCGTGGTAACGCTCAGTAAGCCCGAACAGTCAGCCCTACAAGTCAGCTCTACAAGTCAGCCCTACAAGTCAGCTTGATGCATTCACTTAGTTACAGCGTGTAGTCCAAGTACAGACAGTTCAAATCCTAATCCCCGTAACACCCGCGCTAGATAATTATATTAATAAATTATGCGCCATGTAATAAATGCGCATTAATCTCGTTGTAAACTCGTGTCTTTTGTCAATCTCTAACTGGGGTAGGAGCTCTAACCCTCAGCAACCAAATCCCTACACATATAATGGAATAAACATTATAGTAAGACTTTACTCTCCATAATAATTGCAAACATAACTTTTTTTGGTTGTTTAATTGAATGCATATAACATTGTTTTTTTTTTAAATAAAGATTATTTCATAGAAAAAATATAATTAAATCACCGTTTTGTAAATACATCCGTTAAAATAGCAACAAACAAAAATTATAATTACCTGTTAAAAAGCCCTAATAATTGGTTAGTCAACTTAAAACCCCTTGACACAATTTTATAACTCAGGGGTGGTAATAGAACGAGGAAATAAAAAATGAATCGAAAAGGTATTTTTAAATGGTGTAGGTTGGTTTTCTTTATGTTTTAAAATATCCTTAAATTCGACAAATAATTTATAACCAATTACTTAGTCGCATTTCCAAGTAATTGAATTTCTCACGAATTTCACATTGAAACTAATTTTAGCAAATATTTGATAAAGTCAGAAATTTTCACAACAGGTGGTAGTTTCATCAAAGTAAGTTAAATCAATTTGTCATCAGTCCATCAAAATAATTTCTAACTTTAAGTGTGAAACGGTTATAAACTTACTTTGGAACATGGAGTGATAATTTATAGTTTGAATAGTTTAATTTGAAATAGATATTAAAATAATATTGTTCAACAGAAAATGTTTCCAGAAATTTTAATTTTTTTATATGCCACATTTGACTTGTTTGATTTTTAAATTAAAGCAAATTTTGAGTGATTTAGCTTTTTTTTTTATTAAGAAAAAAAAACTGTGCAAATTGTTGTAAAAGAAAGGTATTCCCCTTAATTTACAGCGTTTCGCGTTGTCAATAAAGCAGTAATAAATACAATAAAACAGATAAAACCAAGATGGCGACATTACATCAGATTTTTACATGGCCGATGTAAATAAAGAATGCAGATTGTTTGAATAAATCATAAAAGCAAATTAGAAAGAGATTGACCTAATAAACTTAAATGTCGTTTCTTTGTTTTTATAGAGCAACATAAGTATTTAATACGCTTTTATTTTTTATTTTAATAATTTAATGTACACAATACACAATTTAATCATAGCACAGTTATTTATTTATTTATTATATACATACGGCCTAAGACAATTACAACAGTTACATGAAGAAACATAAATTTGAGAAACTGAACAAAAAGAACATAAAACTATTTGGCAAAGACAAACATGGGCAAAACAATAATTGTATACAATATATTAAAAAAAACGAAAGACAAAAACTTTGAGCTAAACCATGCCAATCCAACTTCATCCCACGCTGTTTGGTCGCGAAGAGATTTACGAAAAGCCGGAAGATCTATCCCAAAAAATTCTAAGCCGTGTGATGAATTGACTAATCTACACATTCTGGACATTGGGGCATAAAAACCAAAGTTGCTCTTAGAAGATTTTATAAATAGCAGATTTTGACTTCTGGTGACACGGTTGGGAACATGAAAAGATCATATTTTTTATGTCCCCGCTTGTTAGAAAATTCAGTCTTATGTCGGGACTCTTTTATATTATATAAATCAATAACATTAACAAACATATTAAACAAAACACAAAATTATTTTTTTCTTTTATGGGTGATACCGTGTGTGTTGGATTTGTTCCGACGTTTCAGCTACCATTGCAGGAGCCATCAGGGTAAACTGAGTGTCAAACAAATCCAACACACACGGTATCACCCAAAAAATTAACAAATTGATAACAGTGACCGTGAAAACCTTCGCACCTATTTAAAAAATAAAATAATCAAAACAATATACAACACAATAATAAAACAATATAAATAATAAAAATTTATACATGAAAAGAAATAGAATGTATGAAAGTTATTTTATGATACATGGCAATATGTAAATAATAATTTATATACATTTTTTAATTTTATTCGGTAATTAATTGATACTAAAAATAAATACAAAATAATTCAATAAAGTAATAATAACAACAGATCTATATGTTAGAATATGTAATTTAATAAATATAATAGTAAATAATTTAATGCTTCGATTAGCAATAATTAAAATGTATATTCATAACTATTAAGCATCACTATTAAGTTTATTCAAAGATGATATACATAAATACGTATATGAATAATAATGAAGACAGCATCGATATTATATATTTATTCCCAAAGCAATCTTATACAGTAGTCTCTACCCTTCTATAAGATCCAGTTATGGCTCTTCATCTTAAATATAGACGTTATTTTGGAGATGACCCATGACGTTAAACACTCTTGGAGCTATATATGAAAAATGTCTGTGAGTAAACATCGTACGTGTTCTCATTATTAAGTATTTTAGGTTATACAAAAACCTCGTACGGGCATTTTGTTGGGACCTCTTTCCATAGTCGCCTGACCAGAAAATTGACAATACTTTCTTGATATAAATTTGTCGGATATCAAGTATCTTTAAAAATTGAAATAATGGTTCAGATGGGTAAGTCGGAGGACACCGTAGCCTCACGTTAAGAATTATCTTTTGCGTCTTGATTAGGGTTCATGACAATTGTCGAGCAACCTCCCCAGCCAATTATGCCATAGGCAGCCACCGATCGGAAAAGTGCAAAGTAGACATTTTTGAGAGACAATGTTTTAGTATGTCCAAATGCTTGCAGTCTGGTTGGATTTCCTCCCTAGGGAGTTATTCATATTAAAATTTATTTCAACAGTGAGGTAAAACATTTTTGAGAAGGGAATATGGAAGTAAAATAAATCCAGCCAGTCTGTTAGCATTTGGACAAACTCAAACATTGTTGAATTAACTACCTGGTAAAAGAAGAAGTATACAAATTGGAAAATTGTTTTCAGGCGTTGCCTAGTAGGTGATTTGGTTCAGCCGGATAAATCTCACCCACGTGATAAAGGTTTCGGCTCTTTTACTTCACAAAAGTCAACAGATGGAAGAGTTGAGGAAATGTGGATGTTCAAACATAGGCAGAATAGTGAATGTTACACAGTGTGAAAAGTGGCCACTTAAACCAACCAAAGACAGGTCAAAACCCCTGTAAATGCTTAGACTTCCATAATTGCTTCTCAAAAATGTTTTCCCTCTGTGTATAAATAAATTTATATTTTTGAGAGAGTTAATAAATTGAAAGAAATTAATATTGAATACATATTTAAAAAAAATATTAATACTAATACTAAAACTTGTCGATTATTGTAGCAGGTCTACCAATGAACAAAACGACTCACCTTTAGTCTGTATCGATTGCCGTTGCGAGACTTGTTATTGGAAGCTGTAAGTTCAGTCATATCACTCCACTACTTCGGGAATTACACTGGCTATGTTTTCATTAAAGGGTAATATACAAACCCTGATAGCTTTTTTTATTTCATTTTTATTTTATTTTATTTAATTTATTCGGATAACCAACAGCTATAATTATCTTATATATATAACAAAACAAATAAAAAATAAGCCAATTAAAGGTTTTCACAAGTAGCATCACAGTAAGTTAAAAAAGATTCTCGAACATAAAATGAATAGTAATATAATGTATATTCAAAAGAAAAGAAAAAATACTAGGAATTATTTCGAAAGCAAACACCGTATCATTTAAACACCTTGTGTGTTTTCTTATTCTAAAAATTGAATATTAGTTTTTCTTACTAATGTAGAAGCTGGGGTATGAATTTCACCCATATTAACAAATTCCAGTTGTTTCAGATTACCTACGGCAGATTTACAGACCAAGTTTGTTGTGATTTTATACTAAGTAAATATTTAGTAATATTATTAAGCGCATGTTGGTGCTTCAAATATCTTTTGGTTTTATTTAAAATCAAAGTGAACACAATTAGTTTCAAACACAAACATATTTAGCCATAAATTAATTAAAATTATTAAACCAAATCAGAATCTTTAATTAATAAGCACATCGAGATTCTTCTGAGACGCCTATTCTCAAAACTAATTATTTTACTGTTTTGGGCCTCATTAAGGTGGCACGATTCGCAAACGTAGCCGTCCGTGGCATTTGGGTTTTATATTATTAATATTAATATATTAATTTGGTATCAGCTAAAAGCTGACTCCTGAGACTTTGAGTTTCAGCTGTTCTTCCCCCTCCTTGGTGGTCTACTGGGCAGACGGCAAACGGCCGGGATTTCGTAGGCAATGGTATAGGCAATTTTGGAGCTGTCCATTTATTTAATCTATTTATTTTTATTTATTTTTATTTAATGTACAAAATACACAATTTTACATAGACACAATTATATGTTTTTTATGTCCCGACTTGTTAGAAAATTCCGTGTTAAGTCGGGACTCTTCGATATATAAATCAAAAATATTTATTTACATATTAAAACAATATACAGGTAATCAAAACAATAAGCAAAACAATCAAAACAATATACAAAATAATAATAGAAAAAATAAACAAAATAATAATAGAAAAATAAAAATAATAAAAATTTATAATACATGTCGAAAATGGAATCAAAAGTTATTTAATAATACGTATGACAGTGATGACATACACATATACGATATACGTATATGGATAATAATGAAAACAGCAGCGATGTTGTGCATTTATTCCCGAAGCAATCTCATACAGTTGTCTCTACCCCTCGATACAATCCAATTATGGATCTTCATCTTAAATATAGACATTGTTTTAGAGAATTTAATATGTTCATCCAAAGCGTTGAGCACTCTTGGAGCTATATATGAAAAGTGTCTCCGAGCAAACATCGTACGCGTTCTCGGTATTAAGAAGTTTAGGTTACGCAAAAACCTCGTACGGGCATTCTGTTGGGAGTTGAAACCTCCTTCCGTAGTCGCCTACCAGAAAATTGTCAACACATTCTTGATGACAACTGTCGAGCAACCTCCCCAGCCAATTATACCATAAACAGCCACCGATTGAAAAAGCGCAAAGTAGACATTTTTAAGAGTGCTAACGTCCAGGATGTTTCTGAGTGAGCTAAAGACATGACACAGTTTTCTCAATCTAGATACCAGGGACTGAACCTGTGTCTCCCATCGCAAATTTCTGTCAATTACAATGCCTAGATATTTTATATTATCAACTGGTTTCAATAATTGGCACAAATTTCTAGAGTTTATATGAAGCTTTAAACTGGCTTCAGGTGGTGACCCATCTCTTATACTAAATGTAAGATATTTTGTTTTATCCACATTCAGCGTTGGCAGATTGTCATCCAGCCAGTTTTTGACACTTCTCATACCAAAATTTGCTTTTTGAAACACTGAATTCCAGTCATTAGCCTCAAACAAAACAACTGTGTTATCAGTAAACGCTATAGTTTTTCCGCCATTACTCAAATCACACAAAGAGTTTATATATAGAAGGAAGAGAACAGGTCCCAAGACACTTCCTTGTGGAACTCCATAAATAATATTGGAATCCTCACTTCGTACAATTCCCTGTGGTGTTTGGAATTATTGGAATTATTGACGTAATCTTTCCATAGTATAATATATTTACTTTCCACTTGGTATCGCGATGCCGTCTAACTTCTTGACTCTGGATTCAGTTTCTTTGGGGTTTCACTGCGGTTACCTTTAGTACTTTCGTCTCTGACCTTCTAAACAGTTATTTGGGTTTTCTATTTAGTTTTTCTATTGAGTTTTTCTACTTGATTTTTCGTATTTTTTATTTTTTCTCTATCTTATCAATTATCAATTAAAAGTATTTTTTCATATTTTTTTTTGCACCACAACAGGCCAGGAGGCCCAATTACAGTGGTGAATTATATTACAGAACAACCAGGCTTGAGAAAAATCACATTTTAAATTTTTGTGTTCTCACCGGGAATCGAACCCGGAACCTTCCGTGCGTGAATCAAGCGTCTTGACCACTACACCACGAAGGCCGCCATATCTATCCTTGCCTCTATCGTATGCACCATGATTGGTTTGACACACGTTTTGTATATCCGAATTATGTTTCCAATAATTATGTGTTCATTGTACTATACATTTCTTAGGCATCCTGATGTTTATTAACCGAGATGGATATGTTCTCATCATCACTATAGCTGCATCATTTGCATGGCATGTGATGTTAGTGACCTTATCTCCCTTAGTGGATTCACTACTTTTTTATTCTTAAAAGCGTTTTTTTATATATTTATTCGGCTTATGTAATAAAAGGTTTTCGGCGTATATGTATTGTTGTGCTATGTTTAGTTATAAATGCTATGTTTAGTGCTAAACTTGCTTTGTTGTTCTCCATATGTGTTAGTTTTTTAATGTTAATATTATTTATGTCCCGAATTGAGTTGTTGTAACTCCTGGAAATGTATATTACATGTTAAATACTTTGTGTTATATGATTTATAAATATTTTTTTTGATTTATAAATGTTTTTTTAAATGCCTTTTATAAATAACAAAAGTGCAAAAGGCATTTTATAAAATGATATCAAGGACAAATTACAAGCTCTTTTAATGTCAAGTCTTTTATATTCCCCGTTCAAACAGATTTACCTTCTCTGAAAAATATGAAAGTTTTTAACACAAAATATAATGTTATGTAGGTCGGAGAAACACAAAATGAAATATCCCATATTTTAATAAAAATCCAACGATTACGTTTTTAAAAACTTTTTTTTTCATTTTTGATGGTAAAAAAGTTGTTTTTTTTAATATATTGGAAACAATAATACTTTATTGAATATAATTCAATTCATGTTCACAAAACAGTTTATTTTTTCCTAGACATTCTTTGTAATTTATTTATGAACCAAATGAGACGAGTTTTTAAACCATCTTCTTTCAAAATTATTATGTTAAAACTTAAAGGGTTTCTTTTTAAAGATACAAAAGCAACAAAAAAAACCCGTTAATCTAAAATATAACTGACTTTATTTGACCCCTAAGACTGAACTTTACGAAAAAAACGCCAGTTTGAAATTAAACACATTTTTATTTTGTCTTGTTTTGAATGTTTAAAACTTCAATTGTAATTCTTTGTCATGTCATACGCCATTCCGTTTGTTCAATCAATCAGAAATCAGAATGCTGGTTTCGTTCAACCAAACTCCGTCAGTAGCGTTAGTAGCAACAGTAGTTTCTAGGTCGTTTTAGTTAGTTAACAAGCCTATTTATCTCTACTACAAGCCGAGCAATATTTTCATTATTTAGATTTTATTTGATGCTTACAGACTTAGTTAAAAGGTTCTAATTTTTTTTTTAGATTTTAGTTGAATAATACTCAATATCCCTTTGTCCAAAAGTGGTATTAATTTGTATTTGTTTAAGTTGTCTTTGTGTAGAGGATCTAGTGATTATAATATTTGTATGTGATGTATTGCGGGGGTTATGTCTTTCATTTGAGTAATAGTAGTTTTTGAATCTGTAAGTGAGTATTGTTTTGTTGTCATAAGTTGTGATTTGTGGATTATTTATTAGGTAGATGTCTGTATGGGGACTCTGAGTATTATTTTAATTGTGGATTTTTGAGCAACAAATACACTATTTAACTGTGTCACTCGCACCACCTCAACTGATTTTACCGTACTACAAAATTGATTGGCACAATGCAAAATAAATCTTTAAAAGTTCCTGTACATTAATTATAGTTCGAATTGTTTTGAATATATACGTTAGTCCTTTGAGTTTATTAGTAATATTTTGAATCTGCGGTTTCCATTTTAAATTTATATCAATAATAACTCCCAAGTATTTGACATTGTCTGTCCTATCTAGTACTGAGCAATTACAATAAGCACTTTGAAGACAATTATTATTATGTAGTTTGATGTTAAAATAAGCATTTTGTGAATAGTTTCTAGAACTGATTTGATATGGAATGGAGTTAGTTTTAGATTTATTAAAAGGTAAGTAATTAGTATCTAGCAATGCCTTTACTACATTCAGATATTTTTCAGCTTTTTCATATGTTCCCTTTTATGTCTTATCTTTGAATAATAGGACGGTGTCATCAGCGAAACTTATAACAGAACCATCGATGTTTAAATGGCACAGATCATTTATGTACATTAAAAATAAGATTGATCCTGTCAATGCATTTAGTCGAACGCAAAAGTGAAATAACAACAATGCGATTTGGAGTACCTCAAGGATCAATATTAGGACCATTGTTTTATATAATATACATTAACGACATAATACACAGTGACATAATGGGAAAAAAAACAATCTATGCGGATGACTTAGGAATTTTATATGAAAACAAAAATTACATTAAACGACTAAAACCATCAACAATGACGTGCAAAAACTATTAGAATGGACAAACAAAAACTTCTTAACACTAAATGCCAAGAAATGCAATATAATACATTTCGAAACACAAAAGAAGAACCATAACATGAACATAAAAATAAACAACGAAACTTTTAAAGAACTAGAACATGTGGCTTACCTAAGACTCACAATGGACAGACAATTAAAATGGACAAAACACATAGAAGGACTCACTAAAGTAATAGCATCACTACATACTCTTTTCTACAAAATTAAAGATTTTATATCAAGAAAGGAAAAAAATTATGATGTACGAAGCCTATGTCAAAAGTAAATTGAGTTACATGATCGCCTTCTGGGGAACTGGTAACAAGACAGACATAACAAGAATACAAAGAGTTGTCTCAAAATAAAATTCTTAAACTAACATACAACCTACCCTACCTGACCTCTACGACTGAACTGTACAAAAAAACACACCAGTTTGACATAAACTACTTGACTAAAATTGAAACCTTAAAAATTGTGCACAAAATAACACTGGGAAACATACAAGACGACGACATAATATTAGTCAAAAATGGTGACATACATAAATATAACACCAGACAACAAAAACACTTTCATGTTGAAAAAGCAAAGACAAACACAAGACAGTCAAAAATACTACATAATGGACTTAAACACTACAACGACCTACCTTACTACTTAAAAACTTTTAATGGAGACAAATTTAAAATCAATCTGAAAAAGCACATGATGACTGAACTAACTAGACTAGACGAGACATAAAATGACTAGACAATATTAAATTTCTAATGTAACCCTAACGGGTTTTTTAAAATTCTAAATAAATAAAAATAAAAAATTTAAATAAACAATAGTCTAAGGTCCTGGTTCTACTTCACAAACATAATTGAATTTTTCATCCGCCTTGACACGGAGACTAGATTTTAATTAGCGAATAAAATTTAGTTATTTATTTTCATTTACAATAGGCTGTTTTTTTTTCTTTGAATTTAATCTTCGGAGTCTCGAAATTTATTCCAAAGAATGTTTAATTAACGAAATAAATAATTTAAATACAAAATTTACTGACTACTTTCAGTCGATTTACTTTCAATGAGATTTTCTAATAAATGATTTCAAGGCTTTAAATTTAAATTATTCGGACAAATTCCAGGTTTTTTACAATATTAAGTTTCGATTCTAAAGACTCATAGTTTACATGTTACAACTGACCAATTTTTTAATGAACATTAGGTGTTTTTATCTAAAAAAAACGAATCAAAGAGAAAAATTTTTTTTTAGCGGTGGAAGCACGCTTAATCAACACTTCAAGTGACGCATTTTCTTATTTTTCTTCGTCTTTTTTACATCCATTCCTAAGTAAAGAACGTGGACATTACAAGTTACTTTCAGGAGACCCCATCGCCAACCAGCACTCTCGCTTCCTTTTACGTCAATCCGGAGTCCCTTAGTTCCGCCGAAAAAGACGAAAGATCGTCATCGACGGCCTTCTAGAACAGCATGAGCCCACAGGTTTAAAGAACAGGCAACTTGGGTTTAGGTTCTCCTGAGGCATGCGTAGCATGTGTTCAAGCTAAGTCATCCACCGCTTCCTCAAGACGCTCGTTTTCGGAAGTTGTTGCGTCCGTTCTCGGACTTCAATGCAAGTTATAAAATCAAACCACCTTATGCCTAATATTCTCCTCAAGCACTTACATCCAAAATTCAGATATTTGGTGTTCTGAGCTTTTGATAGGTGCTTAAATTTGCCTCCATATAGAAGTACTGGGAATATACAAGAGCTGTATCAAAGGCATCTCTATTTGATTAGAGTGCCAGACAACACGCATCATGTTAAAAGTTGCTCCAGCAATTCTTAGGCGGGTTGCGAGCTCTTTGTACATGCTTCCATCCTCAGTTTTGTGAACTCCCAAGTATTTAGAGCTGTCCAGATAAAATAAGTAATTTTTGGTTTTGTACACCATTTTGTGAAAAGAACCGAAATTATATTGTGATGGTATTTGTTACAATAAACATAGTGTAAAGTTTTCGCAAAACATTTTTTTTTTAAATTTCCATTGAAAATAAACGTAAAAATAACATTTTTCAATAAAAAAATATAAAAGCACCATCTATTATTATTTACTTTCATATTTTCGTTTAGAATCATGTCAAGTATAATTCTCGGAGTAGAAAACTTTTAAATCTGATATAGGTACTTAGTTAGAATTAACTTGAAAATAATTCACATTGTTGTTAAAAAAGTCAGCATACAAACTTGGAATGTGATTGTTTTGTAGCAAAGTCATTAAATCAGTATTTTTATTCTCCTTTATCTATAATTTACAAGTATTAGCTTGCTTTGTTTCGGGAATGGTTAGTTTTTTTATTTCGGAACAGTAAATTACCTTCTGACCATTCGGTGTACGTGTAAGACGTCTTGTACTTTAAAATATTTGGCCTATCTTTGGCAATAGTCATCTTCTCTACATCCCAGATCTTTATATTATTTAAAGTCGTAATACCCATATCATTATTTAAACTTTTCATTGAAATGAAAACATTGTGTGACAGCTCATTTACTCTCAGTGGCTCCCCAGATTATCTGTACATTTTGACTGGGAACGTAAATTGGACCTGACTTCAACGAACGCTTTATTTGTTTTTCAATCACCGAATGTACAGAGTCACCTTCATTCCGAGTGTGTCCTAACATATTATATTGAAAAAAAAAACTTTAAGTTATCTTTTTTAGAAATCTTAAAGTCAAAATCGAATATTTAAACATTTTAAACATGAGATTCGCTGTAAAATAAATTCCGGTACGAGTAAATAGTATTTCAATTGTATTTACCCCTTTGAAGCAATGGGTTTAGTTTTCCATATTCAATAGAAAATGTCGTACAATATTTATTGACAAATTATCAAAAGTCATAAGGGGATAAAGGTAACTGACCTTTGAAAATCCAATGGCATCCGCTTCGATCCGTTTTTTTGTTGAGCACTTGAATGGTTATAATTTGTATGGATTTACAGGTGAGCACAATTCGGCGATGGAAATCTCGAAGAATAAAGCCAGAGAAACCAAAATTGTCAAGTACGCATTTTTCTTTTCACATCTCGGGTTTTCTGCGGTCGCGGTAATACCGACCGAGCAAAAGCGATACCATCTCTGGGTAAAGACTTTAACTGTCATGAATCGATTTAATATATCTCCCTCTGACAAGAACAATCATCGTGTCAAATTGAGCTGCTGGCCATAATATTTACCTTATTTTAAACTCTATCAGGCTTAGATGTACTTTCCATACTAAATCATTTCGAACAAATTATGCTCAGTTCTCTCCGTTAGTTCGATTTCATCTTAATGCCTATAAATTTAACCACCTTCTTGATATTTTTAATACTTTGCCTGCTTTTATTAAATCAAAAAGTATTTCTAGTACAATGTAATAAGTAACCAGTTTAATCAATGTTTAAATTAGTCACTCCTTTGCAACTAAATTATCATAGTGATGAAATAACATGTTTGTATTTGTTTATATAAATATGTGTATGTGCTTTTTATTTCTGTATTTTACTTTATTCTTTCAGATATATTAAAAACCACTTTGTAACAAGTGAATTCCAAACTTTTGAATGACTTCTACTATATCTTCTTAAGCATGTTTTTATAAACTTATTTTTTTAATTTTTGTACTCATATAACTGCTATATATTTTTGTTTATAAATTTTATGATGTAAATTTATATTGTAAAAGCCCCATGGGCGTTTAATGTATAAAATAAAAATTTACAGTAGAAAATTATGTTCATTTTAAAATGTAATAAATAAGTTTAAGGAACTAGTTTGAGATATTAAAAATAAATATAAAACTAAATCCTTCTCTAAATGCGTGGCACGTTGTAATTTATTATGTATATACAAAACATTTGTAATTTAAAATTATTTTGTAAACAATTTTCTGAGTAACAAAAAAAATAAATTATTATTTATAGTCAACTTCACTTCTTTTCCTTAGCGGACATATTCCAATAATAATATAAATATTTATAAATACTAAACTATATTCGTTACGCTCGCAAATTAATTGTTTGCATATTTGGCGCCTTTAAGACAATGTAAAATTTGATTTACCAATTTAAAAGCAATACCTTCTCGAAATTCCTGGCATTCATGATAAAATGCCAAATATGTTTTTGAAAAAAAACTAGTGACGTATTTTTTTCAATTTGTATAATTAGGTCTTTTAAAGGTTTATTATAAATTAGTTTATTTGTATATCTAAAATCTACCGAAATAAACCTTATCCAATTTTTTTTATGGTGTATTAAAATTTGTATGGTCAGCATGTTTGCCTACCATGCGAGAAACCTCAGGTTCGATTCCCGACATGGTTCATACACTCGTCCATGCGCTTTGTAGTTGCAGGACGATTTGTAATCTTGCTTCAATATGTAAATGGTATCAGCTATACATTCTGTAAATGGAGTCTAGAATTTTAACAGTCCATGTGCTCAGTAGCTGCAAGACTTGTTATTTTCTAACTTCTCTTTTTGAAAATGAGTTTTTTCAATGTTTTAATTTTAATATCATTCAAACTTTTTACTTCATTGTCAAATTAAAACAACATGTAAATGGCGGCTAGATTACTTACCGTCTAGGCGCTCTGTTGCTGCAAGACGTAAACCTAGCTCCTATTGGTCAAAATTGAAATTTATTATAATTGGAAAGGAGGAACTAGAATCCCAATCGTCAATGCGCTCTGTAGCTGCAAGACGTGCAGAGATACTTATTTATTGTACAGCGCCTTTGAGGCGATTTAAAAGAAATGACGCCATATAAATTATTCAACTTTATAACTATATATAATATAAATTATAAAAATATCAATTTTTGATATAAGTTTTATATCATTCCAGTTGCCGTGGTGGTGGCCTTCTTCATATGCTGGGCCCCTTTTCACGCGCAGCGCCTGGTGTATATCTATGGCACCAGGGGCAGTCACCAGGCCACTTCCGCCACCATGCACACCATATACGCCATCATGACGTACGTCTCCGGGGTGCTGTACTACTTGTCCACCACTATCAACCCCGTGCTATATCACATCATGTCGCACAAGTTTAGGGAGGCTTTTAAGGTTTGCAGAAACAACTGTCTTTTTATTTATTTAGTTTCTGAAGATTGTTTTATTTTTATTTGGAATATAACAGAAATTATACCAAAAAATAAATATAGTACGTTTCTCCGGTTGACTCTTGCGTGGCTGTGGTGTGTCACACATATCTACATATGAAACAGCACTTACCAAATCTCTCTTGAAGTTGTATTATTTTATCTTCGAATGAACATTTTCACATCGGATTTGGAAAGTGAAATTTGTGGAAATATGCTGGGTTGTAATACAATACTTTTTTATCCCTACTATGTATGTAAATAGTAATTATAAGAACGAAAGTGATGCCAATACCACAAAAAATTTGTTTTACTGCATAAGACAGAGCGCGAGAAAAGAACTAATTATAAAATCGAGACACTATTATCTGGCCAGTGTTTGTGTGAAAGGGAGAAAAAAAGAGAAGAAATTCCTTCAATCAGTCGGTTATTGGTAGTAAGTGGAAGTGCACGCCATATTTATGATATATTTTTTGCTATAACAGGCCAAACTTATATTATAATAATAATAGTACGTTTATGTTTTTTTTTCTAATGTCTGAACTTATATATTATATTTTTTGCTTGAGGTAAAACAATGTTACAACACCACGTATAAAGGAACTCTGTAGCATAGCTTTTTAAGAGTCAAAGTTTTTGACAAAAATAATAGCAGAAAACCAGTGTAAGTGGCGGCACTCAAGTGCCCGTATAAGTGTCATTTAAAGCACACGATAGCGCAGACAAAATTCCGGACACCACAGGCGTTTTATCCGATAAAAAAGTGTCCACAGGACACGAGCTGCCTCCTTACTTCAGGTCCAATTGTATATACAGTTTACAAAGAGGCCGTCTCTCTTTCTAAACATAGATACTTTTTAGGTGGTTCTTTTGAACTCCGCCTCAGACACGGATCTATTCTCCTCGGAATTTGCTGAGTAAACCTCTTTCAAGAGGTTTTCTGCAAACAAATCGCTAGAGATGTCAGAGTCTAGCCACCTTATCCAGTCTTTCATATAACATGCTTCTCAAAAACATTTCTAAAGTTCTCTAGAGTCTTTGACGTGGCCGTCTCAATTAAAACACCGGTACCTTGGATCTTCCGAATGCGCACAGCTCCACAGGTTGACAGCCTCCATCACCGGCACCATCGTCTGTTCCGCCGACTCAACTTTCTCCGATAGTTGTGTTGGCAAATCTTTCATACTCGATGGCAGAGAGATACTGATTTACGGTATTATCACGGTACCTTAAAAACGGGAATTTATTTTGGCCAATTGGCCAAAAGCGAGGATTGCTACACTAGCCTTGTACGAGACGCGTTTCCGCCTCGTATAAAGAATAGTGAGACTGTAAAATCTCGTTGGCGTTGATTTTACAGGCGTTGGTATTCTACTGCAAGCTGCGATAGGTATCAGTAGCCCGTAGGTATGAATATTCATTCAAAATATCTGAAGACGAAGTAGCGAAGTAATCGGGCAGAGTAGAGTTAAAATAGACTGTTAACTGTTTTCGATCGATGTCTTTATTTCTCACATGTGCACATATTTATACAAGGTTACAAAATCTGACCCTGCGGTTAACTTAGGTATGGGAATCGTACCGGCCCCCACTCTTGCCAAGTAGTTTCCCGAGCGGCCAACGTATAAGCCCCGACCCCAGCCCCCGTTCCTCCATTGCACAATCAAACGCCGACTAGAGTGGACGTGAAAGGGCCGCCAGCTTGACACGCTCCGCTTAATTCGTCCTTTATACGGCGGCGGCCGGTTAGAAACGGAATTAGCCTCGCAGATTCATTTTTACTAGGTTACATATTAAATACAACTAAAATAATGATTGAAACATTTATATTAACATACAATAATAAAAAAAGGGCTTTGACGTCAGCTACAAGCCCCCTGTATCATGGAAGCTCGTTGGTCACCATTTAGCCGAGACTTCCCTTGGTGCACGTATTGCACATCTTCACAATATTTGTGAGGTGGATTTATACCTTCTCCAGCTCAGCACAGGGTGCTCTTTACTCTTCCGATTCCAAAGACTGCGGTGAGCCCACACCCGGGAAAATCAACGACTCTCCCAGAAGTAGTTTTCCCTTTTTGCTGGTGCCAGGGATAGGAACGCACTCACTATTTACTTAAAGTGAAAACTCAACACAAGGCAGCGACGCAGAGGTTGCAGTAAAAAAACACCTTATAAACAAATGTTTCATGTTGACCCTCTCAGAAATCAAGTCCGCGACCTTAAGCATGGTAGATGAATACGCCGCCAACCACTATTTTACGAAGCAAACTTTTCTCCGCTCGATTTTCGTTTTCAGGATTTTCACCTGGCAGTGGTCTTTTAGTCGAATACGTTCGTCCAGGGTTGTGGTTCTATTTCACATACATCACTGTTTTCTCCATCTACCCGATCACAGACAAGACTTCCTTATCTTAATAAATTTACATTTCTTTTCTTCATTTTGAATGTAAAACACGAGTTTCCAATCGATAAGAGAGGTAGAAACGTTATTTTTATGTATGTATGTACCAACCATTTAGTAATTTTATACTTATTTTGTCAAAAAAAAATTCAATCATTAAAAATAAATAAACATGCATTTTTTTAAATATTAAATCCCAAAAAAAAATGTTTAAGAATAGTATAGGAATTAGTTACAGGAAATCTTCTAATAGATACAAAGGTATTTTTTTAAATGTTTATTTTGAAATAAATTAATTTCTTTTGGAATATTTGTTTCATTATTTGATTCAGAATACTGTGACCTTCCTATTTCACAATAAAATCTAATTAAAATTAATCTTATTCTGAAATAGTTTATCCATTATACACCATTAACGAACATAATTACAAATGTCTTAATTAATAAAGATATTTTCTTTATGAATGATGTCTTTTACGAATATCAATATCTTATTTATTATTACAAAGCAATTTATTTCAAGGGGCTCTTAACTTTGTGAGAATTATAATATTTATTGAAGATTAACATATCGCATGAGAAATGAAGAACCACCGGTAAAAGAAATATGGAAGTCTAGGCATTTACGGAACTTTGTTTCTAGTATTTTTATTTTAATTTTTTTGCTAATTAAAAAAAAAATATATATATTAACAATACATTAATAATTTTTTTTGTTGAGACACGAGTCCCAACACCATGGCACCAAAGTCCTGTGTTGAGTTGGGACGTATGAGAGTATGGCAGGTTGAAGTGATTACTTTGTTCGCAGCATAACATTTACTGCTATGATGAAATTCCCTGATCGTTAATTTAATGATTATTACTTACATTGATTTTACACACTTATTTTATATAATTTATGAAAGATGGTGGAGTTCTATAATTCAGAATATATATAAAGAACGTTAGTTATGCTTACTTAAAAAATGTATGTATTCTTGTTGAACTTCCAAATAAATAAAAATAAAAAAATTGCTCAAATATTTTTTTTCGGTTATTATGGCGCGTGTCGTTCGCTATATTTTCTGACCTGTCAGACCAAATTACCATGTTCATCAAAAGGGTTGATGTTATTTGTGTAGATATGTGTATGTACATATATGTCATGTCCATATGCGAGAGGTAAACTACAGTTTCTCCGAAAACCCAACTTTTCAGGAAAGACAAATTAGTGATTTTTTATTTTTTTTATTTTAGAGGATTCAAAATAAATTTTTGTTTAATTAACTTTTGTTTTTAGTTTTAATACATTTTAAATGCTTAAAATAGAAAATCATTTATTTTACCCTAAATATATTAATGGTACAATATTTATAAATTTTTTATATGTTTATTTTTCCATACATTCTCGTATACATAGAAATATAATAACAAAAATACACTAGAAAAATACATGTTATTTTTTTTATTTTTTCAAAAATAAATATTTGTGTTCTTATTATTAACCCAAATATTTAATTTTGAGGGTCATTTTCAACGAGTTGTAAATAACTCACTATTAGAAAATGGGAATCAAGTTGGGGTAGAGTGGGATTCGAATCACAGACCTTTGGTCCGTGAGTCCGAGACCCTAGCCACAGGACCACAACCCAATTCAATTAAGCTATAACATAAATGTCGTATGGGAAAATAACAGTAAATCCAAAATATTTTTTATCCATGATGTACAAAAACACACTTTTATAATAAGTAAATCATAAACGTTATTTATTTATCATAAAAGTATTTTTTTTAGGATAGTAAATATAAACTAAATGTTGAAAGAGCGCCATTATATCAACAAAAGGTTTTGATTTCCATCAATTGATTGTCATACAAAATTAACTAATCACGCCCTTCGCCGGATAGCAGATGGACGCTCAAATTTTGCGTGTTTTGCTGATGTGCGAATTTGGCGTTGCTATGAGTGCACTTATCCTTATTCAGAAACAGTTGATTCTCATAACAGTATCCATTGAAAGATTCGAGATCTCTTTGTAAATCTAAAGCATCTTACGGAGACGATATTTTTTTGAATAATTTGTCATCATTGGCAAAAAGTGATATTTTAGAACATTTTATGCAATCACCATTGTAATTTATAAGTATTTGAAATATTTATGGTTCTTAGTGCGAGCCCTGTGGGATTTTCAAGGAGGAAATGAACCAGTGCGAATATACTCCACTAACCACGACAGCCTGTGAGCGATTGAGAATATACGAAGCTACCCATCTTAGCAAATTTCCGCTTATATTCGCTGACCAAAGTTTGAGGATGAGACGGTTTGATTTATTTTATAAAACGCTTTAATAAAATCGAGATAAATTGCATCCACCGGACCCTGTTTATCCCTCAGTGATGAATTAAGATTAATAAGAAAGATCAAATAAGAATTTACCCATCTTCCTTTTATTAATCCGTGTTGATTCTGATTTATAATATGTGAGACACTCTTGTAAACATTATTATAAACCATCTTTTCAAAAAAAATAGCAAAAATATACAGTTAAGTTATCAGACGATAGTTTATGATGTCATTTTTGTTGGGAAGTTAATCATAGAAACTTACAGAATTAATTTCAAATTTACTATTTTTGACATTTCCACCTTACCACTTACGCATTTTTAAACAATGTTCCTCATTGTCAACATATTTCTTTTTTTTTTTGAGGACGTCATTTTCCGGATGAAAAATAAATTGCTTATTTTATTTTTCATCTCTGTGAAAAAAACCAAGTCGGCAAACAAACAAACTTTTGCATTTATAATAATTATTTATTCAATTTGGTTGATCAATTATTCAAACAAATTTTAAATGTTTTAATGTTATCCGTTTCTTATATTTTTTATGGTAACTCATTGTACAATTTTAAACCCGTCTTCAATGATTTTTGAAACTCAATTTTCACCTCACCATCTTGCATTTTTAATCTCCAGTTTCAAAATATCTGACGTATATGGCTTTGAATCAGTTGTACCATTAAAAGATAAATTAAAAAAGAAAAATTACTTAATTACTTACTAAAAGACATAGACCAATAAGGCAATAAGTTGTTTTATTTTACTTTTTCATGCATCTCATTTAGTCGTTTTTGACAAAAATGCAAAAACTATATTATAACGACATTTTTTTTTAAACTCTACTTTTTTTTTGTGCGACTGGCCCAAATTATTGCTTAATTTGACTTTTTAAAATTAGATTTAGCCCTTTTATAAACGTGTGATTTTATACGAGACTTTTTCCTAAATATGATCAACCAAAATATTACAATGTCACATTTTGTGCGTTCGACACGTATATAATATTTTTGTGTGATTCTTGAGCCAACAACGAAAACGGTCCGAAATTCAAAAATATTGTGTTCCAACATTTAGACAACTCGATAAAACCCACGAGAAAAACGAATCACACAGCAAAATAAAAGACAGAATACTGGTATCATTTTTATAAGCATAATTTTGATCATGAAACCAAAAAAAAATTGACTTTATTTCTTTTTAAACAACCCGTAACATTTTTTTTACATTTATGGATGTCCTGAACAAAATTTGGTGTAAAAGGAGTATGTTTTCGCCAAAACAAAGTATATTATAAAGCAAACAAAACCATACGTACGAGTATACAGGGTGACTGGAACTAAACTCGCCATAGAAAATTAATCTTGAGGAGGTCATTTGCTTATTATTGGACCTTACTTTCCCAAACTAAAGCTTTATAGTTTGGGAGATATGTTTATTTTAATACTTTATAAGTTTTTCCGAAATTTGACCTTCAAGCATTTAGAACTGATTTTCTTTTCAATATTTTAGTATTTTTAAAAATTATTTGTTGGTAGTCATAAACATTTACGATTAAAATACTTCCGAATTTCTTTCAAACTAGGATTAAAAAATAATACTAAAAAAAAGGTTACAAACTAGAAAACTAACAAACAGTAGAATAAATTATTGAAACACCGTAGTTTTTTTTTATTTCAGGTAGAATTAGGTTTTTTTAAAGTATTTTCTTTTAAAGCGTAATACATTATTTTTTAACCCTAGTTTGAGGAAAATTCCGACGTATTTCAATAACAAGTGTTTATGATTACTGTTTATGATTATGATAATAAAAAAAATACTAAAATAATGAAAAAACATAAAGTTCTGAATGCTTGTAGGTCAAATTTTTGAAAAATCTCAATCAAGTATAAAAATGGACATATCTCCCAAACTATAAAACTTTAGCTGGAGAATGTAAGAACCAATAATTAGCAAATGAACTCCTCTATTTGCAAATTTGCTATGGCGGGTTCAGTTCCAGTCACCCCGTTTATATTTATTTACTTATTTTTTATTTATTTATTCATACAAATACATACATATTACAAAAAAATAAAATAATAACGTATCCTCAACTAGATAGGAGGCCAAGGGCCCTGTATAGAGTTGGGATACAACCAAATGGAAAATGGAAGCACGTAGATCGTACACAATGAAATAATAATTTTATATTTTTTTTGTACGATCGGAAAACAGGCAAAGAGACCACAAGTTCCCGGTACAGAATAAGAAGTTTGAAGTTTTATAAAAAGGATATTAACATAGTTTATTAATATACAACCCAGATATTTAGGAATAAAGGTTTGTTATTGATCACATAGGTATTTCACTTGCACCCATACGTCTTCTTTGTCGCTTTCCTAGGTCAACATCCTACGGGATTCAATTTTTGATCAGTAGCGCAAAGCACTCGTCTTCCATTTTTATTTATCCAATGCATTATGTCTCTCATGTAAACCTCGTTTCTTTCATCAAAGAATTCTTCACTATTTATTGAATCGTTGAACTTTCACTTAGTCCAATTAAATCATAGTGTTTGCTCTTATGTTTAGTAATATTTCATTAATTTTTGTTCTGGTTCCTTTTGGTATTCATGTAGGATAAAGTAAAAGATTTTTAAGAAGGTAAAAATATATATAAAAAAAGGTTTTGTAATTAAATTAGGTATCGATTTTTGGTGTCAAGACGGCATCAGTTATGGTGTCCTTTATGTACTGCAATTTCTCTTCGGAGTTAATTACATAAATAGGAGAGGTGAGGTTTTGGCGCTTGGCGCATAAATTATTTTCTCCCTCTTGACCATACAAATTGAATATTTTTTTCTTTTGCGAATATTCTGGCGAGGGATTTTTTTTTGTGATGTGTATTGTTTTTTTTAATTGCTAATTAAATCATTGCTCATTGCTGGGCTTTCTGTCTGTTATGTTGGATAATGAATTAAGCATAACGCATTTCACTATAAATTAAATACATAGTATAATGTAAAGTTTCCATTAAGTCAAACGTTCTTGCAAAATAATGTGGAATAAAAGGTTTGCGTAATTAAACCATCGATATGAATTTGAAAATTTCCAGAAACGTGAAATACTTCAACGTCTAACGAAATGCTTAATTGGACTTAAATCGGACGAAAAACACGAAATGAAGGGTACAAGATATAAATAATGGATGTCAATTTTTATGTGTTTTAAACTAATAAGAGAATCCAACGGCAGTTCACATGATCTACATGTCTTTTGAAAACATTTGAAATTAAGGCTTTATTTTCCAAGATACCTGAACAAGAGAATAATGCATACAGGAGATAAAAAATGGATGTCGGCTAAATACTCTTTAAAAAAACGATAATTTGACATGAATTAAACCATTTAAGATGCTCTAAAACATTATTGGCTATTTTCATTGAGCTAGTTTATTTTATATTATCATCATTCCTAGTCCGCTCCATAATTAGAGCATATGTTGTCCACAGAGATCCTCCAAGCATCTCTGTCAGCTGCTAGCTTTTGTGCATCTTTCCAAATCAGGTTCGCGTCCCGTAGTTCTGACACGAACTGCCGACAAACAGTCAGCAGTGGACGTCTTAGACGTCTAGAATCTGATGCCTTGTAAAGTAGGCAAGTGTGGTTAAGGCTCTCAGCAGGCATCTGCAGCACATAGCCAAGCCAACCGTATTGCGTCAGCTTGATGACAGTTGTCACCGGAGTTTGCTGCGTCCAGTCTCTTATTATCTTATTATTTAATTACATTATAAGTTTATATAAATGTTCATGAGGTTTGAAAACTTAAAAACGTTACATCTCAAAACGTCGTTTGTTGTCATTCGTTCTTTTTATCCTGTACCCTTCAAATGCTATCTCATTTTATAATCAAAGACAAATATTTTGAACCTTATTTACTAAAATGTTTGGATAATTTCTTATTTATTCTGTTTGCTTTAAAACAATACAAAAACATTTACATCAATTTTTTATGAGAATCCCTTTCTTAATATTCACCCAAATAGAATTGAAAAACAATGTAAAAGTTAATAAAATTAATTTTGTTTAAATATAATTTAAAAAAGATGTTTCACAGTAATCAAAATAACTTCTTGATTTATGCATGCATAGATGCAACAAAAGTTAAGTACAACATCATTATTTCTTCGTGGGACAAAATAATTTTTATAATTCACTTTTCAAAATAAAAAGTATTAAAAATGTAAAAGTGTTCGAAGCCAAAATAAATAATCTTATTATTTATCGATTCTTGTGACAATAATACGATAAGGTACTGTATTGTTACTACAATTATTGTGTATCTAGATAATTTTACGTTAAGTGGAAGATAAGATGATCAGTCTTACGCTTAAGGTGCTAGTCTAAAAATGGAATATTAAAGTCTTAAACCATCTTCAAAACCAGAATCAAACCTTGGACTGCAAGCGAGGTACGTAAACTTACCTTCTTTTAAAATACGACGCGGTCATATTTCCGCTTAATTTTTATTTTCAGGATTTCAACTTGAGAGCAGACATTGAGTCGATAATACTCCTGGATGATAGTTTTATTTAATATATTAAACTTTATTTATTATAAATGGTATGAATTAATATTGTATTTATTTATGGTAAACTAACTAGTAGGTAGTGATGTTATTGTTTATTTTGCATAAAAATGTCTGCCTTAAAACAGGTTGTACCTAGTTAGGCAGAATAGGCATGATCCAGATAAATCGATTACTTTAGTGTGTATGTAGTAGATAAAGCAGTTGTTATTTTTGCTAATAAACCATGATTATTATTATTATTATTTAAATAAAAGATTTTTTTTAGGTATAAAACAATAAATAAACCGCAGAGTAATAATGCGCCAAGTTATAGAAGAGCCCAAACGTAGGAAAAGCATTCTATGACTACTGGGTATAAAGTAAGCTGCAGTTCGCTGCAAAACGTCGAAAATCGCCAAATGGATATTAATTTGCATTGTTAACACTTTTAAATATGTACCTGTGTATTTATTATTGCAGGTTTATTCCATATTGTTTTTCTACAATTTACTTTTATTTATTTTATAAAACTGAAAATACATGTGTGGGTTTATTTTTTTATTTTTTTATTAATTTTATTTACAATTAACATATGTTACATAAATCATAAATCCCCATTTCATGAAACCGAAGTCCTGTGTTGAGTTTGTATGTTTGTCCGTCACACCTCCGAAACGGCGAGTCGTAGCGGCCTGAAATTTGGACACGTCATTTAAAATTTGATTTCAAGATTAAAAAAGTTATTTTCGAATCAGATTTGAATCGACCTCTTCTTGATAAAAACTCAAACTTTATATGAATGCCTAGTGCGGTCCCGACATATTGCTCGTAATCAACGGTCATTATCAACAGTAAATATACTTTAATTCACAAATTGTTCTCCTAAATTGAGAAAAAATAGTATTTGAAGTAAAAATGTTGATATTAAAGAAGTTTTTGAGCAACATAATACACGAGACAAGACAATAAATGACAAAAAACCATGCAAATCATGGAAAAATATTTAAAATTAATAACCTGTGAAAACTGACTCCTTTAACACCTTTGACGCTTCTACTGCTGCAACCAAACATACTGTAATTCACCATAGTCGATTTTTATTTATTATTACGTAAATATCCAAGTTATTTACAAACAAAGCCAAGCACAGCGACAAAAGCATCCGATCGAACTGTTATGTTTATGTTGTCAAACAAAACAAAATGGCCACTTATTAGTTGCTAACCAACAAACCAACATCGCTTGCGTTCTATGAATCATAGTGATAGGACTTCTCTATAGGTTTACGTTTTATTACTCTGAGAAATAAACCGTTTTTCGTCAAAATGAAAATGCTTTAATTTCAATTATGGTTCCGTATAAACTCGATAGGAATACTTGAAATCACTTAACAAATTAATCACAGTAATTACAGATTCCCCGAAAATTATAATCAGAAGTAATTTAATTATTCTACCGTAACAAAGGAAATATTTTTAATGAACTTTTTGACTCAAAATAAACCCGTTTCGTATGCTTAAGATCAAGATTTTTTTCTAAGATCTTTTCTAAGATTTCATAAGATCTTTTTCTAATCTTACCTCACGTTGAATCACCTTAATTTTCATGTAAAAAAATAAATTAAAATTTACTGCGAATGGAGTATCAATGCAATGTTCTATGCAATAATGATGTGATGATTATGAATTAAACCTACATAATTTACGACCAGTTACATTACAATAAGTGAGTGAAACTGACTCGGGATGCTGAACTGGCCAGCAGAAGGCGCTGACAAACATTGTGATAGGCCTGCCACACACTCGAAGAGTGGTATGGGACGTAGCGAGGAAAGGTGACAGAGACGTAGTGTGGCAAAATTAATCGTCATGCCGCACGTCATGCTTTTCATCGTGTCCATCGCGCCCTATGTTGTCGGTTTTTCGAGCGCGAGTCAAAAGACTGGCAATATGAGCGTGAGTAGCTGGCCACATAATCGCGTGGTCGCAGTATGCATTGAGCGCTCACACAAGATGCACGCGTCATTTTTGAGTGATGTATATTTCTAAGTATGACATTAATATAATTAGCTATTCTAAAAATTCATAGCGTGCACGCTGCCACAGTTTCATCGTCCATTGCATAGCAAAGACAAATGACAAGTAGGAGTTTGGGAGAGAGAACAACATCGGGCGAGAGGGCAGCAGCGCGAGGGGCATAGTCATGAGCAACGTAAGGAGCATAGTGTGGCGGGGCTGTTAAATGAAGAATATCCGACATATTGCTAACTTTTACACGTCTGACAAATGCGTTCCATTTAATCCCTAGCAAATACGTTCCATTTAATTCTTAAAGCTCTCTATCATTTTTTTAACCTTGTTTACTCAGCTTTAGTAATTCTCATTGCGTTTATAGTTAATAATCAAGATTTACATAATGCTAAATAATTGTAATCAACAAATCCTAAATTGGTATAATTTTTCAATTTTTCAAACGTTCGGACAGTGCTTTTCTCAGCGCGGTTAAAAAAAGTTAAATCATTGTTCCGTTTTTCTCGAAATGAATTATCTTTTTTTTTTATATAACTCACTATGTTTATTTATTTGTCAATGCAACTGAACTTTTTTGGTGCAACCAACTCTTAATTATATCAATTAAAAGGGTTTTTTTGTGGCAACATTTTGTGTGAAATACTATTTATCCTTTTTTATTATTATTATTATTTTATTACATACCTATGAAAAAACTGTTAACATGGTTGGAGAAGAACTGGGGCTTTAATTAATGCTAATAAGACAACATAGATATCTTTTGAGAGATTGGACCATTTTGGATTATCTCCGCAAATAAATAGTCAAAATAATGAAAGAGTTGATAAATTTAGAAACCTTTGCAGTATGATTACCCTGTCACTTGACTCAAATATAGATACTTAATAAAAATTTGATTAGCACATGCTTTTTTCAACTAGACGAGGTAATTTTTCGTGACAATAATATAAATTTAAAACTAAGTCAAAGAATGATCAATCTCAATGTGTGGTTGTTTTTTTGTCTCGGAAACATGGATCTTGAAAATGATGACCATGCAACGATCAAAAGCATTTGAAATTAGGTTTTTACTGCAGAATGCTTTGCATTGCATGGACCAAAACGGTAATGAACTCAGAGGTCTTACAAAGAGCCGATATATATAGAAAACTCTTGTTGAACCTGAAAATTTGGAAAATACAATATCTAAGGCATCTACTGTATAGAAAAAAATGCCGTATTTTTCAAACAATCTTACAAAAAAAATATTTAGTCACCCAGGAGTCTGCGGAAGACAAACATGTTTGCTGCTCAACACAAGAGATTGGACCGGAACATAACGTGTAGAAGACGTTTTTCGTATAGCGCAAGGCATGGAAATATTCGCCACGATGTTTGCCAACGTCGGAAAGACCTGACATGGCATATCAAAAAAGGTGCACATCATTTACTGATGTGATGTTTTTAAAATTGGTTTATGTATAATAATCTAATTCGTCATATCACTAAATACTGAGCGTCGTGATCTCCAGGGATGTCAAGCATTAGGTATATTATACTCCCAGGTTGCGAATTGCGTGGGTATACATTAGTCAAGTATTGTCACAATTCTAACATCCTTTGTACACACAACCACTGTTCAGTCTCAACCTCAGTACCTTTTGATCATCCGCCACATTGAGACTTCGTGTCTTACATTGCGTGCTTATTTTGTTGAACGTGTGCGTCATTATAAACTTTGTTTCCACCAACTACTAGTATTGAGCTTCAGATTGGAGGCTTATACTAGTGTAAGTGCCACCCGAAAGGCCATGGAAGGCCCAGAGCAATTCCATCAAGAATGAAGATAAGGTCAGTGGCATCTATTCCTAATCCATCTCATTTGTTGGGGTTGTGACCGATTGACACTGCTACGACATATCGAGGATATTAAATTATTTTCATTAAAGTTAAATACAGTCCACTCCATTCAATAATATCGTTACAGCCCTTGGGATTCACCCTTCGCTATTTCTCGTCCCGCATCCGCGGGAAAATTTGTTTTCCCACCACTCCTCTACTCTTTCTGGTCCTCGGCTAAGTTAAGGGCAACGTTTAGTGATTACCCTGTAATTAGTCCGTCCATCTTAGACTCGTAAAAGACATCAGACTAGCTCACTCACCCTCAACAACTGTACCTGTTACTAGAATATTTGATGCTCTCCTTGTATTTTTTAGCAATATGGTTAAAATAGGATGCAATTGCTTTACTGTATTTCGTAAATGGTCTTTCACACATTTACGGGAATTTAATAATATGATTCTTCGCTTCGTTAATTCTTAAGATTATCCGAATTTAAGTCTGGAAAATCTTAAATGTAACATAAGAATACGAAAATCAAAATGAACAAAAGCTTTCACAAATCGAATATGATTTGAGAATACAATGGTTTTGATATTCGCATCCCTTAAAATTGTCCCTTAATACAAAAGAAATAAATCACATTTATTACCTAAGGGAAATCGATTTTTACTCTTGAACAAATTTCTACAGCTAACGGAATTTGTAAATACATTTCAGATCTACACGGTACCTCTAAATATTATTTAAAAAATTATATTTGTATAAAAGCGTTTAAAAAAGTATGCTGTATTTTATTTATTTAAGAATATACACGAGTATACATGTACAGAAAATATTAAAAAAAAAAAATTAAACCCACTAAACTGCGAAACCAGCTTGTCAACAGGTTTCTATTCTAATAATATTTTTTAATCATTATTTTTTAATACACGAGCTGAACCCAGCAATGCTTTGCTATTGCTAGATTTAAGTACATATTCGTATTATTAATTTTTTTAAATGTACAATACAGCACTCCTGATAGTGACAATGTACATAATTTATATAATTTGGTAACTCCCAAAACAAGGAAAAAAGGGCAATAGATAATTGATGTCCATAAAAAACAATTGTAAACAAAAACGAAAGAGTCACTTAAATACATTATGATAGGCAGTTAGTTGATAAATTATATTAAATGAACACAATCGAAAGTTTGCAATAAACTATTGTGTTTTGTTCAAATTAGATATGTATAATTAGATATACATAATTATTTTTGTGTTTTAGATTACATTGATTGTTATGATATACGGTGTCAGGCAATTTTGATAATTAGGTACCTAGGTTTTTCTGTCACTGTCTTTTGATGCATATCCAATACTATGTGAAAAAAACAACTGCATTTTAGACCTTTTAAGCGTAACTAAAATAGACAAAATCCACGTTTCGTTGTCCCATTTTCCGCACCTCAAAATTATTTTTTTGACAAAGTTAGTATAAATAAGTACGAATGTTTTCACGGTCATTGTTGTCAATTGTTTCTTTTTTGGGTAGTACCGTGTGTGTTGGATTTCTTCCGACGTTTCGGCTACCATTGCAGGAGCTATCTTCAGGGTAAACTGAATGTTTTGTAGAAAAAAAGTATGTGTTTAAGTACAAGTAATTTGTACCGTGTCGCAGTCGGCAGTAGGCACATTTTTATTCATTTATGTAGTATGTAGTGCTGGGAACCATGTTGAGTTTAATTTCAGCCCGTCGTCTTTGTTTATGTTTTTGGATGTCTGTGTATTTCAATTGCCTCTTTTATTATTAGTGCACTGTAATTACTGGGTTTATGCAAAATTTTCGGTTCAAACGCAAAAAAACTTCCGGTGTCTATAAAGTGTTCCGCTATTGCAGATTTGCAAGGATGCCCAAGTATACACGCTATTTTGTATTCGTCAATCCTTTTCTTTGCTGTGCGGCCTGTTTATCATATCACATCCCTGGCAATTAAGTTTATAAACAGCTTCCGTTTCCAAGGAATTCTTATCTTTTGGGTTCAATAAATGGTTCTCAATTTTTCCCACATTTCCAAACGTTGTTCCAATATTTTGCTTTTTCAGCACTTTGGCTATCCTGTCAGCTGTCAGTAACATTTTGTACATATGGTAGGTATGCAGTTCCTCTTGTAATATCTTTTTCCTTGTTCTTCTTTGTCGCTTGCAATTTAATGATGTTGTCATTTTGCTGCTTCTTAAATATGGATATAATACATATGAATTAATATGTTTATGGCAAAGCGCATCATTTTGTTGAAGACTGCACGTAAATCGGTCCAGTGGTTATTCAGTCTATCAAGGATACACGTACAAACATTGCCTTTTAAAAATTAATTCTGTGTAAAGAATATTCTTAACGGAACTTAACTAAAATGTTTATTAATACTTCATACGAGTGCATGATGGCGCTTAAAAATAATTTTTATTTATAGCCATAATAAATTTGTAAAATGACAAACAAACAAACAATTAAAGGTATTTATAATAAAAAATACTGTTAATGAGCACATATTATCTGTGGTCAATTGTAAAAGTCAAAATATTGTTTGTCAATTTGACGCATTTAAAGTTGTGGCACTCTAAATGAAGGAGGGTATGTGATATTTACATAGTGTATTTGTATAAAAACAAGGGTGCCTAGTACCTCAACTCAATTTCGAGTATATTCAACTCCATTTCGCCGACATGGTGACGAAAAACCCTTGAATAAAGTTTTATTTTTAATGTTTAAGTACGAGTATTGGTATATGGTCATTAATATTTTCCAGAGGTTGCATAAACGAAGATGCATTAATAAATATAACAATATTATATTTATAACAATACTAGGGGGAAGAGTATTTTTTTTGTTGACTGGTAAACAAAATTCTCATACCACATGCATCAGAAAATGGTACAAGATTTTATCCGAAATCTTTTGCTGTATCTTGTACAATAATTATTGTGCCAAATCATGGACCGCTTTATTTATCGTTTTATAAGAGGCTGTTTTTGGAATTGAAAATAGCTGAAAAGCATGCGCATCATAACCGTAATACTCTTTCCACACCTAATCGTGCATAGACCACTGCATTGGTACACCAATTGCAGTGTGTATTATTAATTTTTGTTACATGAAGGCAAGATGAGTTTTACGCTTCAGGTACCATGTCCAGGGACTTTGAAAGATTCTAGTATAAAAACACCTTTTTTTTTACACTAGAAAGCATGAGCAGTACGTAGATATTTTTGGCGCCATGATAAATAACGGTCATTTTTATAGTTGACAAAGCGAGCTCTCTTGTAACGACGCAACTACTGCTAACTAACAATACATCAACATCAGTAAAAGTACTTCTTTTACGTAGTCAAAATCGTTTTTAAGACCGTGGGTCTTTTTCGATTCGGGTCAATTTCACTCATAAAAAAAATCTATGGTTTTTTTGTCAGTAAACGAGTTACTCTTTTAAAATGTCCGATTTTGTATATTGCGATTTTAATAGAATTTAATTATATTACTCTAAGTTTGGCAAATTAAATGCAAGGTTTTTGTCGGATATTGTCATTCATCCCTATGTTCATATTGCAAACACAAATGGTAGCAAAATTGTATTTACTTGTATCACAATAGCCTATATTCATTACAGTAATTTTATAAATTTTATAATATCAGATTTGATTATAGATTCTTCTTTGCAGTCTCAATCCTGGCAATTGATTGGCAGCAAAGCCCTGTATCTTTTCTTCTATTAGTCTCTATCCACTGCAGCTTTTTTCAGCTCGACATATGAGACGCAATCAAATTCTCGCACACTTGCTCCAAATACTCTCATCGGCGTCGAGGGTGCCCTCTGTAATTTGTCCCCTCAGTCATCCCTCTATTAGATAAGACAATAAATGTCAGGTTTCTAAAATAACCTTATGGAAAATCAGTATTTCTAGAAAATAAAATGTTAAGATGACGTCAAAAAATGAAATGAAAGTAAGTGACACAAGTAACAACAAATTAGTGCGGGCAAAATTAATATGCGATAGCTAACAGTATAACAGGCGGGGGATGCACGCGCACATTTTCATGCGGCATTTGAGCGGTATTTGAACAGACGTTTGATTTGTGACGCCACAATAACACCATGGATCACAACACGGTTCATTAACATATTGTTAAGATTTATTTATTCATTTATGATTGATTTTTTTTATGACAAAAAAAAAGGTTTATAAAATTTACGTATTACATTACATTACATTACATATTTTATTTGTATGAAATATTCCCAATCAGCAAAAGTGCTGGTATGAGGGGATATTATATAAAATAACACAATAGTTAAAATAAAAAGTCGATGAAATAACATCACATATCACTCGTCACACGGGCTGTAAGAATTGTTTTCTTTGGTATTTTTTAAGTACGTATATGTTTTGTATATTTTTTAGGTCATTAGAAAGTGAATTGTAAAAAAATATTGCTCTGTCCAATTTTTTTTTCTGTTGGTCCTAGGTTGTTCGCAAGTTAAATTATTTGATGCTCTTGTATTTATTTTAAGTATGTTGTAGTTAACATTTAATTTAATATTTGTCTTTGTTTTATTTTTTTTCATCTTAAATATCTTTTTTTTTTGTAGATTAATTCCTCTAGATTGAGCATCTTTGTAATTCTATATAAATCTCGGGTTCTAGTATATTTATAAAAACTAAATGTTTCTTTAAGTGCATTATTCATTGCTCTTTGTATTGATTTTTGTATTTGTTTACTACATTGCGATCATATTATTAATCCATATGGAAGTATAAAAGCATTGTATATCATTAATTTTGAACTTTTATCAAAGACTTTTGTTTTTCTTATTTTTCCAATAATTGGACCAAGTTTTTTTAAAACTGCTTTGATATGTTTTGTCCACGCTAATTTTTCATCCACTTCCAAACCCAAGTACTTTACATTTTCTGTTTGTTTAAGATCATTAAAAGAATTTATATAACAAAATTGAAGCACCTAAACTGTCGTCAAAATTTACATTTTTATATTATGAAGAAGCTGCAGTACATCACAAAATCGATACCTTACAATCTAGAAGAACCATCACCGTATTCCTTAACAAAAAAAATTAATAACAGCTTAGATCGAGTAAATTAAAATTCGTATCCTTCAACGTACAACTCGGCTGCAACAATCGTTTCATGTTGGTATTTCAAGAACAAATAATAATAAGAATGCATCTTTTCCCAGAATCCTAAATTATTGTAATTTTTTTTCTTAACTCTTTATATATTTCTTCACTCTTAACTACTATTAAAAAATGCTAGAACCTTAATTGCAAGAAGTAATTATAATTTAACCTAACTACCTATTTAAAAAGATTTCAAGTGCTGCATTTTTTGTATACTTTCATATTATATTATATAATATTTATTTTCTCTTGTTTGAAAGCAGAAATGAATGAAGGCTGATTTGGGGTTGCTCCAAGTGAATCCGCTGACAAATGGATTTTTTAAAAGATAGAATAAAAAATAGTAAAACTTTTCATATTATTATGTACTTTTTCATTATTATTATTTTATTTAAATTTTTAACAATTGGAATTATAAGGAGAAGCTTTAAACGAGTATGCTTTAGAAAAATTAAGCAATGTTTTAACATATATATATAATCAACTTTAATTGGCCTTTAATTATGGTATATTTGTAAATATTGTTTTTTTTGTTACAATAGCTGTTGTTTTCCTTTAATAAATAAAAAGTTAAGAAAGGGAATGTGCTTAACTGAGCAACTAATCATTATTATAAAACAATATTGGTTCATATTGTATTCTCTTACAAACTATAATTAAAAATAAAAATAATGTACCCGTGCCGAAGACACTTAACAATATACTTTTTTGAAATGATTTTCTATTAGAGAATAAACAAAGAAAACTTACTTAATAAACAAAGGTAATTGACAAAATATTCAAAGTTTTAAAAACTAGGTATATATGTACATCTACAATGTATAAATTACAAAACGCACAATGAAAATAACAAAAACCCAACATAAGCTATACACTTGTGGAGCGGTTGATTCAATATTGGTTTGGGCAAATGAGACAATCCATTTTACTTCTACCCTAGCTCCACTATCCATTTTTTATAGCCTTTTTAAAAGTTATCTCGTTACTAATTATTTTAATAGATAGTGGAAGTAGGTTGTAGATTTTAATTGAATAATACTCAAAGTCTGTTTGTCCGAAAGTAGTTTTAGTTTGAAAAAAAAAAAATCAAAGACTAAGATCACTACTTGACCAAACCGAATTTGGACTATGCACGCTAAATATCTCTCTACTAAGAACACAAAATCGACAGTTTGGTATTTGCTCTTAGACTGATTCAAAAAAATTACTTGATATTTTAGTTAACCGATAATAATTAGAACTGTCAGTTTGTTTTGTGCTTAATACATATTGACGTAATCCGATTACGCTATTAGTGAGAATAAAAATCAATATGGAAGACGCGGAAAATATATATCCTAATCCAAATAATGTGTGCAATTGTCACAACTCAACATAAGTCCCATGGATTTGGGACTTGTGACTCAATAAATTAAAAATACCAATAAATCTGTTTTTAGTGAATTAATAAAGTAAAAGATAAACCAATTGATATTTTATATGTAAAATAAATAATTGTGTTTTTATGATTTACCCAAATATTTTAATTTAAGGGTCATTTTCTACGTGCTGTACTGCTTCCCTAATATTGTTATATATTGCTTCCCTGACCGAAAATCTCACCGCATGCCCCTGGTCAGCTGCTTTGCGACTGGCACTAAGTACAGCAATAGAAGTGATGTGATGCCTAAATCCTATACACATGCATGTTCATCAGAGTGGGCCGATGATGTATGAAGTTTGTTTATTTCTTTAGACATCAAAGTAAAAGGGGGCTAAAGAGTTGCATTTTGGAACACACTGAACGTTAAAATTATGAAAAAAAATATTCCATTCTACTTTTGACCCTCAGCCGAGGTTTGAAGTTTATCACTGTCTGAACATTTTGTTAATTATATATATTGATAAAATTATTTTTTTGTTAGTAAAGATATAACTCATTTCAAATTCGAACTCGTTTTAAAACAACCGAAATGCAAAAAGTTTACACTCCGCGGAACTGATTCCGTTGAGCGCCGAAATTTTACGAAAACAATAGCTCATTAAACCAATGCTACCTATTTATTACAAAACAAAGTGCAACTCACGCCCTTAGATGCTTTTTAATCAAGGTTTAATGCACATTGTTTAATTGAATTGGCCTGATTTTGCGCAAAAAATCGACTTTTTCGAAAATTTCAAGCTCTGGTTGAGGCCCAAAAGTAGTATCAATTTTTTATTCACATTTCTTGCATTCCGAGTAATTTAAAAGGCAACTTTGTAGACCAATTTCATTTCAAAATTCGGAAAAAAATTATCGGACCACCTTTATTATTTTTTTTATTAATTTTTTTATCATTTATTTATTCATTTATATGTACATTACAAAATGGAATATCTTTATTAATACATAGATAAATTAAAATAATAAGATAAAATTAGGTAAATATATTTAAAAAAACACATTAGTATACATAATATCCAAAGAATAATATGTTAAAAAGGTAAGAGAATCTTGTAACGAAAAACTCCCTCAGAGACGTGAAAATTGTCAATGTCCAAAGTAATATTGTTCAAAATAGAGATAGCTCTTCCAACAGGCATAACCATTGGTGGGTTGGTCTTGTATATTGGAATGTGAAACAGTATGCTGACGCTGTCTAAGGTAATTATCAGGAACATAAAAGCTAATGCTCCGCATAATTTCAGGGTTGTCAATAATACCGCGCAACAATTGAAAGAAGTGCGTTGTTAAATACATATTCCTTCAAGTCTTCAAACTGCTGTAACCAAGTATACCCTGGAGAGCTCAGTGGAATAAAACCATGGATAATATCCGCACTCCTTCATGTAGAGAAACCAAAGAATTTTTTTATGAACCGAACTTAAAATAACTAGAAATTTGGAGGTTAAATTTCAAAGGAAAAACACATAGAAATAATTTCCGGTAGATTAAGAGGTGTTTGTTGTTTTCCCAAAATATTTTTGGGAAGTTGTTACTATTTGTTTGCCAGGAAAAATACGTCCTCGTCTGTGTCTTCATAAAATAAATTACTATTTTAGATACTGCTTTTGTAAAGAAATACAATTTTAAATATTTTCGAAAGAAAGATACTAAAATTCGCATTGTGTATCGAAACGACAGAAAAAAAGCAGAAGTTAAAATAACTAGAAATTTGGAGATTAAATTTCAAAGGAAAAAATACTTAGAAATGATTTCCGGTAGATTAACAAGTGTTTGTTGTTTTCCCAAAATATTTTCGGGAAGTTGTTACGATTTATTGCCAGGAAAAATACGTCCTCGTCTGTGTCTTCATAAAATAAGTTATTATTTTAGATACTGCTTTTGTGAAAAAATACAATTTTAAATATTTTCGAAAGAAAGATACTAAAATTCGCATTGTATATTGAAACGACAGAAAAAAAGCTGAAGTTAAAATAACTAGAAATTTGGAGATTAAATTTCAAAGAAAAAACACTTAGAAATGATTTCCGGTAGATTAACAAGTGTTTGTTGTTTTCCCAAAATATTTTCGGGAAGTTGTTACGATTTGTTTGCCAGGAATGAATACGTCCTCGAAATAAAGATGTTTATTGTGTATACCTATGTGAAAGTCTTTGTTTTTCTAGAGTAAACTCCAGTTGATGTTTTATTTTAAACGCGTGATGTAAATCATCTGTTTTATTGAAGAGATTGCGAATGAATCATATTTGCATTGAGGACTCGCGTTTTTATTACGAAATAAATTTCACGAATTTTATTTTTGTTTCGTCAAAAAAAAACAAAAAAAAAATTGTTGACAGGACATCTGAGCAATAATAAAAAAACTCTTTTGGGTAAGTATTTTAATAGCAAAGAAATAGAGAAAAGGAATCGACCGTGAAAAGTGTAGGAATGAGATGAGAAATCCTCCTCAATATGAAATGTAATGTCATGTATTTATTTTTACTAATACTTATACCTTAAGTAATAAAAAAAAAATATTCAAAAATATATTCAAAAACAAAACATTGTTGTAAAATCCAGACGCTTTCCGATGACACTCTATCTACATATATTAATGTTTGTTTTTTACAAAAATCATCGCTATCCCACGAAACTATGCGATAGGCCCAGTATTCCTAATATCTTTTGGCAACTAAACAAACATCTTAAGTCTTTTATAATACAAATTGTTTTGAGCTGCCTGGATTATTGGTTTAGGGAGTCTTAAACCTTCACTTCCTCTCGTAGGATAGCGATGAATGTCGTTAATACGCTGAAAATCACAAAACATGCATTCGGGCAATAATTGTATTTTTTTTTTTAAGTGTTAGCACAAAATAATTTAAAATTATCCTTTGTTTTACCAAAAGCATGTTTAGTACCGACAACATATGTTGAATTTTCATATATCTTCCACATCTAAATATTGACTTTAATCGCCTACTCTGAGCTTTCTGAATGACATTTTATTGATTTTCAGTGCCCAAAATGAGAACAGTAATTGAAATGCGGCAAAAATTGCTTGAAAAATTCAATTTATTCTATTAAAAGAGATTTTTTTTTCTATTTAAAAATCTAACCTTTTTTAAAAATTGAATAAAGAAATTACTCAAAACACGATGCAAATTTTAGCTAATTATCTATTATTTAAAGCGAACATTGGACAGAGAGCTGTGGTGAGCGGCACGAAATGTCAATACGAAATGTGTAATGTTCTTCCGGTGCACGACGTTTAGTATCTTGTCCGAGCTGACATTGCAGCCGATAACGCTTTGCGGATCAAAGCGGGGTTCGGCTTTGCCAACCACACGGCTTTGGGTGTTGCTCTCCACACTATTATGAATTCATTTTTTTAAACATTTAATGTGTCGTTCGGCGTCGTTCATAAAAAATAGTAGACATATAATCGAACTTCACAACATTTTCTTTAATAACACTTAGGAAGTTGCAGATGAGTTGAGTTGAATTGAGACATTAATTAAACAATTACAATCAACCGTAATATATTACATTTGCACTAATGCATTTAGTATTACAATTATAAAAAGAGTTTCATCACAATGTAATAGTAATCACTTAGAATTACTTATATAAACTCATGGATCCATGTGTAATAATAAATATAATGACCCAACCGACCCTGACGGCATCTTAAAAAGGCAGTTTGCTGATAATAAAACCAGAAATTCACGATTTTCATATTACCCAAATGAATGGTGCTAGAATTGGCAGATGTTTTAACACAGTATTTCCCAAAGTAGGCAATTACGCCCCTTGTGTGCGCCAAAGGTCATCAGAGGGGGCGACAGAAGGCCCAGAGAAAATTGAGGGGGGATGATGGCAGATGTGAAAAAAAAAAGAAAAACAACTTTTCTTGATATTTCAAACTAAAATTAATTTTGCTCTTATTTCTAAACCGCTTTTTGGTTTTTATACGAGTTCAGCCAAATGTTTGTAGACAAAAGAGTGGATTTCACTCCCTAAGGGATTATTAATATTAACAATTACAACAGGGATGAAGAAGTCTCGGCGTTTACAGGGCTCGTGACTTGTCATTGGCTGGTTTAAGTAGCCACTTTACACACTGTGTAACATTTACTATTTCGTCTTTGTTTGAACATCCATATATATGCAGTTCTTCTAATAGTTGGTTTAGATAAACTCCAAATATTGTAATAAAACCAATTAATCGAAGAAAAAGTTTGAAAATTTGAATTTTTTTCCAGTCGTTGCCTAGTTTGTAAAATAATTCAATCAGGAGAATTTCTTCATAACAAAAAAGGTTTAAACTCTTTAACTTCACTGAAATCAACAGTTGGATGGATTAAAGAAATTTGGATGTTTAAACATAGACAAAATGGTGAATGTTACACAGTGTGTAAAGTGACCACTCAAACCAGCCAATTACAGGTCAGTAGCCTTGTAAATGCCTTTAATACCATAATCCCTTCTCTTAAATGTTTTACATCCGTGTTGCTATTTGTTTTTTTGTAAAGATACTTAATGAAAACTTACTTCTATTTATTTATTAACTCTTTTTTTTTTTTTTTTTTTTGTTTTTTTCAATTAACATATGTGATAGAACCGAGTATTAAAAAAATAGTGCATAATTACACAGCAATGAAATAAATATTAATAGTAAAAATAGGAAACAAAAATCCCACAAAGGCATGGATTAAAAGACTGTGGTAAATAATCCAATACAAGTAGGTGATATAACCTCGTGTTGTAAAAAAAAAAAAACTCGTGTGACCACAAGTAAAAGATGAAATATTCTAAAGTTCAGACCTTTGAAAAAAAATACCATAGAGACATTCTATTTAATAATTATTTTTCCATAATTAATGTGAAAAAACATTTTATTTAGCTCTGTTATAGCAAAATAAATTTAAAATCACAAATACACCACACAAGTTACGCGCGTGCATCCCTCATCACTGTCATTAACCGACTGAAGACTGAATCTGTTTTAGACAACACCCAACGCAGAATAGCGTCTCTGACTTCCTTGTTACGATTTTTATCTTCTTGCTCCCTCTGGTATATGGTATCTGTATAGATGTGTTGCTTAATTAGCGGACATTCATTTTTATTTTACTTTTCAAATCAGGTGTGAAAATGTCCATTTGAAGATTACAAAAAATAAGAATTCATAATTTTTTTAAATAAGAGACATATCAAGTCTTGTTGTCCTATATCGACTAGTGTGACATCATAGCCATACAAAAGTTAACAGCTTTAAATATTCACAAACAACAATAATAGTTTAGAGCGTTTATGTTCTCTTGTGGTTCTGACTAGTTTTTGTTATGTAACAAACTCGTTGAAGTGCATCAGATTAAAAAAGTTTCTTAAAAGTATAAGTTTTAAAAGCATGTTTAAAAAAATGTCATTACAATAGCTACAGGTGTAAGGTTTAAACATTGTGAAAGGTTCTTAAAATTCTCAAAGTGGGTGATGGGCGAAATGAGTTTAAAAACCTATGACTTTAACACATTTAGAAGTCAAAACTCTTTACTATGAGTAGGAGAGATCTGATAATATTACAATGCTTAAGTCACATACTGATAATATAAGTTTTTTGTTTGTTAAAAAAAATAAAAAAAGCTTATCTCCTAGAAGAAATCCCAGCAGAATGCTCGTACGGGGTTTTCCTGAAATTTGAATTATTAAATACCAAAAACACGAATGAATTTTGCTCAAAGAGATTCCTCTTTTGTATCTCCAAGAGTGTTCAATACCTTAGATAAACATACTAAGTTCTCCAAAACGAAAGCCAATTTTGAGGAGAAGTGAACACGTTTCGGTTTTGTTGAAGGAAAGAGACCGTAGCAGGAGACTTAACGTTTTCCGATATTATTAACGTTTTCCTGACTAATACATGATCCGAACGGGGGTACCAAACGACCCCAGCGTCTATTTGCATATGGCGTCACGAAAATAAAAAGTTAGAAGTGTTCATGATCGTGCAATTATTTATTAATGTTTTTACATACACATATTTTACTAATTCGAGTATTTTATTCATTTTTGTTAGTTTGCCGAATGCTCATGTACATGTACACAAAGTAAAATTGACCCTTGTATTATTTAAGTATTTTTTTATTATAAAATGAGTCAATTTGATAATTTAAAAACAAAGACAGAAAAATGCTTCCTTTTGTTATTTTCACAATTGTAAAACATATATTGCAAATAGATTTAATAATTATCGAGTTATCAAATTAAAATCAGTTTATAGAGGATTCGAATCCCCGCCTTCAGTTAGGCTAGGTTAAGCGTGTTATCCGGTTGTTAAAATATATATTTGTGATTTAATTTTACTATTAAGCCTAGGCATCTGCAAGGCTTATGACCCGTCAATAGCTGGTTCAAGTGGTCAAAACCAGCCATTGACAGGGCTATAAGCCCTGTAGATGCCTAGACTTCTAAATTACCTTATCTTAAATGTTCTTCATCTCTGTTGTAATATGTAAATATAAACAGCTCCCCAGGGAGTTGAATCCAGTCCTTGTCTACAAAAATTTGGACAAACTCAAAATATTGTTTACTATTGAGTTTCTGGTCCAGATGCTTATTAAAAAATGTGATTTTATTTTTAATTTGGCCATTGTTTAATAATATGCATGCTTATACTTTACATTTTGTTGTATCCCAACTCAACAAAGGGCTCTTGGCCTCACAGAGTTAGGGATACGCTATTATTTTTTGTAATATATATATTTGTGTGAATAAAAAAATTTTAAAGTCGATTTTATTCCAAATGCGTCTCTGTATGGTTTTAGTAATTTTGGAGTTTGATGTCTGGTATCACAACTCTGACCCCCATTCCGCGACATTTGCCTGAATAAACACAATTATGTGGGCACCGATTTCTACGTGCTTTGAATGACAAATGACGCTTAATTTTACCCAAAAATGACTGTTACATGATGTTTAATGTTTGCACGGCTCATAACATTTAAAATAAGTAGGTACGTTCTAATTTAGTTGTTTCGAAAGTTTGTGTTATTTTTCCTATCACTGTGTTTCGAATATATAATCTAAATAAATACTGTTTTTTTTTTCTATTATTCGAAAACAAAATGAAATAAAAAAATACAAGACAAAAACATTTTGGTTATTTCTAATTACAAAACTTTTTTTTCGTTTTTTCATTTAGGGTAAAAGTGGGATAGTCGACACATTTTTTGAAAAATACGATTTTTCGACAAATTTATGAATTAAACTGTCTGATACTTTTGTGGCGTTTATTTTACCTATTAGATAATATTGTACAAGTGTAAAAAGTATTGTATTTATTGTAGTTTTTTTGTAAATAATTATTTTCGCAACCCCTATGAATGAGGATAGTTGCCTACTTTATGGGATAGATGCCTCAATGTTATTTTGACTGGTGGGATAGTTGCATTATGAAATCAGTTAAAACAATATTTTTTAAATATTGCTTTATTTTGTCACAATTATGTCATAATCATTTTTGGCACTTTAAGCTTATATTATAGTTAAATGAGTTTGGAAATTTTATACCTTATAATTGATAGAAAATTATTTTATTTTTATTTGCAGAAGTTTAGCCCGTCTACATTGATTACAAATATCCCCGTACAAAGTACAACTCTCGTGAAGCCACTTCCTGCACATAATACCTTGTATCTAATCCACCATAGATTTACTTTTTTGTCAATTTTCAAAACATTCCAGGCATTCATAGTCATTTTCTCATGACTACTGGAGGGAGAAAATTTCCAACGGCATTACAACAGGCTATTATTGACATCGTCTCTCCCTTTTCTCCTGATGTGATTGACTGCACAACCTTTGCGCCTTTTATAGCTATGACTTTTCCTGGTGAGTTGTTTGACTGGACCCCAGTCTCATTGCTATTAAAAATAAATCGGGTTTTCCATTTAATCATGCTCCGTCATTACTTCTAGCAAAAGATCGAACATTTGTTTACTTCTGCACGGTTAAGACCTTTTGCTCGAGCAATGGACAATTTTTTAGCCTGTCTAATACGAAGCACTAGATGGCGTTCTACAAAAGATCGTAGCCAATGTAGTCCAGCTTTGCGAGTGTCATCATTGAAATTAGTCTTAATACCAAGTTTATCATCAAAGTCGAACGCCAGCCTCTGTAGGATATCTCTTGTCAAAGGAAAACCTGCTTTCTCTAGTTTTTGGATATTTACTACGAGTAGTCCTTTGTTTTCCTGAAAATAAGAGAGATATTAAATAATTGATAGGTAGTCCATTTGAAAGAAAAAAAATCATGTTAAAAAATAAGCCAGACAATATCTGGGCAAAGAAAAAGAAAGATATCATCTTGCTCTTATCTCTGGCCTAAAAGTTGACATAACCCGTTTGTTAATTATTTCTTTCAAACGAACAAAGTATAGCATAACAAAAGTATAAGCATACATTTAATCATTATTATTAACAACCTAAAGTAAATTTTTCAGTATTTTGTTTCTCAAATCGTCTCTTAAATGTGCTGACTGGTATGCCATACTGACGGGATGTTTCATTTATGCCAAGAGTCTTTTCTTTAAGAGTATCTTCGGTCCATATGGCTCTTGATCTTGCTCCGATTTTGCGTACGTATTTGCGTGGCATTGTTGAGAAATAAAAATGCTGAACAACTATACTCACGAGGACTAGAGCATCTATCCTTTATAGAGGGGATAGATGCCCTTGAATATGTGAAATGAGTAATGAAAAAATACTAAAACAGTAATACAATATTGGCATTTAATATAAACATTGGTCGTAAACATAAAAAAATTATCACTTACCTCATACACTCAAAAGTTCTGAGCGAAATGATAAAGTAGGAAATCGAAATCCAGCAATCGTTCGCGCGTAATCACCTATTTGACACGTTTCTCACTCACACGAACGTCACAACGCGATGCATTGGACAAACTGGCGGATAGCGAGGTAGAGCTTTGTTTTAAAGTAAAAATCCGCAGTGTAATAGTCATGCATGTTTCTATACGATAATCGTGGCATCTATCCCCCTACGGCAACTATCCCATTTATACCCTATGTCATTTACTTTACTGTGGAAATATTAACCGGAAACAAAAAAAATATAGTATCAATTTGACAGAGTGCTGAAATTCATATTAGTGCTTTTCTCTCCGATGTTATGGGTTGTTATTTAGTTTTTATTTATTTGGGAAAAAACAATAGTTTTTACATATATTGCACACAGAAAATAGGAATATTGGAAGTCAGATGGCAGAAAAGACCATCCGTCATTTTTATAAATGTTCAGGAGAGCTAAAATAAGACTTTGTTTCAAATTTCAAACTAAAATATTTGAGTGTTTTGTCTAGTTTATAATAATTATTTATCTTTTTAATTCATAAATATTTTCATTTCATTTTTTCATTTTTTTCATTTTTTTTTTGCACAACAGGCCAGGAGGCCCAATCACAATGGTGTATTACATTACAGAACAACCAGGCTTGAGAAAAATCACATTTTATATTTTTTTGTGTTCTCACCGGGAATCGAACCCGGAACCTTCCGTGCGTGAGTCAAGCGTCTCGACCACTACACCACGGAGGCCGCCATAATATATTCGTATAATATTGGTTTCGTTTATTATTTTTTTTGCATGAGTATTTACAGAAATATTTTTGATTTTTAGGCAAATGGTTCGTTTTGCCATCAAAATGTTTCTGAGATTTGTTGAACTGGTCTGGACCACATTTTTTACGTAACCAGAATGCGATTATTTTCAAGTTAAAGATCAAACCCTTCGTATCATCTTGCTTTAAACTAAGTAACCCCTTCTTACTTTCATTTGGCTGACATTGCACCAGTTTATTACTATAGCCTTTAGGAACTTTATGCGTATGGTTACGCCAAGAACGTACATACTTTCTTTTACTTAACAATATTACAATTATCAAATCTCGTTGTTTCTTTATTATTGTTATTTGGTTTTAATTTTCACTTTGCCCTTTTGTACGCGCTCGAGGAACAGTGTTGGATTGACAGTCCATGAAAGATCCTACCCCTCATAAAAGAGTTTATCAAGGTAGTTTTACAGTAGTAAAGTAGAAGGGTAAACTTTAACTCCCCTTATACCATCCCTCAAATATAATAATACGCATTGTTATATGCGTAACAAGAGATATATTATGTAGACCTACGTTACACCATTGCTACGTTAATGGATTCATGGTCATGGATTGTTCAAACAAACGCCATAAAAATATAACACATTTTTAAAAACTCTGTATTTCTCAAAAACCTTTTAATTGCCTATAATTCTTAAATAAGTATTTTCAATACTTTTTTAACATCATATCATATTCAAAATATTTTCATCGGAATTTTAATCAATAAAGTTTTATTAAAGACTTAAATTTAATATGTTGATATTTATACATAAATTTTTTCACGATAAATTACCAAAATATTTTAAGGGTAAAGTTGTCTTAAACAAAAATTATCATGAATATGCTACTAGACAAAAGGATAAAATAAGACTACCATTATTGAAAAGAGCTGAGTCGCAAAATTGTTTGATGTATAAGGGTTTAAAAATGTATGATGAGATGCCTGAATGTATGAAGAATAAAAAGTGTCTGAAAGAATTTAAAAATAAATGTATAAGTTACTGTAAGGAAATGTAAATATATATAGATGATGTTTATATTAGTTTTAATATAAGCTAACTTAAGAAATAAATAAAAAAAAAGAAAAACATTTTCAGATATATCAAAACATAACAAATAAAAAATTTACTTTCTTTATGAAACAAAACACCACTTTATAGGGCAAAAAGAATTTAACGGCAACATTGCCCGAGTGCTTTTTAATTAGTTTTGATACACCAGTATTCCTAAAAAATTGAACTTATCCAAACAGATAAAACAAAATATTTGTCGGGTTATTAAAATAGCGAACTCGGTATACGCTATAAATGTTTTTTTTTCTTTATGAAAATAATGATTCAGCTTTAGAAGGGCTTTGCAAAAATCTGTAGTGAATGTCCTGCATTTTTGGCTTGCTAATGAAGTAATTTAATATAAAAATTAAGACATTAAAAAAAAAACATTTACTTGTCAATAGGCACAGAAAAAGAGCTTTTACCTTTTTCAGGTGCACATTTTTAATATTTATCATGGTAAACTGTAACTTAATCAATTGTCAACCTAATAAATGACTAAATATTTTCTCGATTAAGAGAAATTTAAAAGTGCAAACAAGAATCTGTTACAGTGTTTTTATTAGCAACACTGAGCAGATGATTATAACGATGACCCTAAAAAGTTCTGGAAGTTTGTCTCGGATAAGCGTAGTGATCATCATATGCCGTCCATTTTGTTCCTAAATGACGGATGGGCAACTAATTCTGGTAACCACAGATATATGCAACTCATTTCTCATCCGTTTTTGTAGATAATTATTCCCCACTCTGCACTTTCCCATTACACTATTCTAATACTGTAGACCTAAACAGTTGCAAAATGTACAGTAATGATGTTTTCCTTTCTATTAACAAATAAACCAGTTAAAACACTTCTGGACTCAATGGTATTCCAGATATTTTATTTAAAAATTGGAACTTGACTCTCACTAATCCAATTTTATACTTATTTAATCTTTCTCTGTCATCTGGTGAGTTTCCATCCTTATGAAAAATGAGTTGGTAGTACATAAATTGGTTGATTCACCGTACCTTTTTGAAAATATTGGTTTCCGTTATCCTCTTCGCTATACTAGATTAAATTTGCTTTTTTATAAACCAACTTGTAAAAACAATTATACCTCGAATTTATTCATTAGACTTACCTGTAAAAATTATAATGGACTCAGTATTGATGTAGACATTTTCAACTACACGTTGCATTTATAAAGAAAATTTTGTTCATGGAGTTGATTATTTGGAATAGTTTCTGAGTGGTTTATGTACCGCATGTAATGTATGTGTTTGGGTATGTTTAATATGTGCGTTAATGTGTGTTTGCGTGGATGTCTCGGAGTGTGCATTTGGTATTTTTATTTATTACCAATGATAACCTCTATGGAAAACGCAAGTGTTAACAATGATTTTTTTCCCACTTGAGTCTCTTATTTATTATTTTTTTATTACATTTAATCTTTACATCTTTTGCATAATTTATGAAAACTTCATTGGTCTTTTTATGCCAGGAAATCGTTATTTTTAATACTTATTATGTATGACTGTATGTTTTCTGAATAATATTTTTAAAAAATCACTGAAATAATTTGGCTTCATTAACAGAACCTGATTTAAGTAATGTCGGCACTATTCAATTTGCTCAACTGTTCATCCTCTTCAAAAATATGCCTCCGTGGTCTGGTCTCCATTATATGTGAATCGTATAAATAACATTGAATTAGTCCAACATCACTTACTTCAAAAAGTAGCGTGGATGCTTGGAAAAGAGAGAAATAACTATTCACATACTGATAAACAGTCGATGTTAAAGTTCTAGTCCATACAAACGTAGAACTAATATTGACCATATATATGTTTGGCATACAAATTGGTATACTAATAAAGTGGTGTGTCATTTTCTTAATCAAGACATTAGACTTTTTCGAAGATTGGTGTCAAAAAACAAAATTACACCAAAGAAAATATAATAACAGATCACTTAAAAGCAAATACGAATAGTACAATATATATATTATGCAAAGTCAATGATAGGAAAAATTGTTTCGCGATGAAAGTAACTGACAACATTTATTTAATTTTACAATATGCCCAAGGGGCGTTTACAAAAAAAATATAGGTAAATACAAACATAGTAAGTAATAATTTAAAAAATAAACAACGCTTTTTGTATACATGTAGAAACAATAAAAATCATACTGCCATGCAAAATAAAAGTGAAACTTATATGTATATGTGGATTTAAGAAAAGTAATTAAATTAAAAAGCAAATTGAAAATAACTTGTTAAGAATTCAAACAAAAAAAATACATTTACATATACTTATACGTATAAAAAAATGGTATTAACTAATTATTGTTAAAAAAAATAATAATGAGTTTACAGTTAGTATATATAAGATAATAACATAATATCTGGTACACAAAAATATTTGATACATTAATTTCAGAAAAAGATAATAATAAATAATAATACACATCAAAAACAGAGAAAAAATTGTACGAAATACAAAAATTTCATTACGACATTAATAATTAGTTTTAAACAGTGCATTTACGAATGTTTTAAAATGGATAATTGTCGTTTTAAAAATGTCTATATCACAAGTAAAATTGTTGGCTAAGGAATGTAAACACGGAATAGGAGAGTGTCGTGCATAGTTAGTACCTACGTATGTACTCGTAGTTGCAAACAACCCCGTACTTCTAGAGACTCGATTCGGTATTTTGAAGTTAATGAGATTCAGGAGTTCAAAACAATTGAGCTCCGAATTTAAAATTTTAATTAAAAAAGAAGGTTATTTATTTTTCTGCGATCTAATAATAATAGTAAGTAAAAACATTAAATTCAAAGTGCCTACTAAAAAATTATATTTAAGAAAACAAACTAATAATGGTAAACTTTTAGAACTTTAGAAACAGGACGAAGAAGCGTACAAAGTTGCTGAAAGAATTAAAAAAAAAAAAGAATTAAATGCTGAATGGAAAATACAAAAAAAAAGGAAACAAAATGCATCTGAGTTTAATTCGTAATATAGTGACTGAAATTATTTTTGTACACATTGATGATAGATTAAGTTAAAACTAGTTGCTTAAGTTTTTTTACAACTATCTGAATAAACTCATTACATTACAAAAACTCATGTGAGAATGCCGTTGATGCAGTTATAATCGACGATTGAGTCAGGGTCTTCAAATCAATGTTGGTCGGTAAATGGGTTATTCACATGGATAGGTTTTAAAATCAACACTCCCAAAACCAATGTACTGTCTAAAACTGCGTGTCTTGATGTCCAAAATATCAATTCATCAAAAGTGTCGAAATTTCCATGTATCTGGGAGTATATATTTATGTAACGGAAAATGGCAGCTTTGTAAAAGAACTCGGAGTGAGGGTACGAATAGCAGGCGTCATATTCAACGTTAAGGGTGTCAGGAGATTGGATTTAGTGAAAACCCAATGACGCGCATGTAACGCCTGCGTAACACCTGTTTTCCTCACTCGGGTCCAGCAATAGGTCCAAAACAGCAAAATACTTCATTTTGAGGTTAAGTGTTCAAGAAAAAAATTTCGCATGCGGTGGTTAGATTTTCTAAGTCCAGGAACAGTAAAATCAGTGGCGTGCCTAGAGTTTATTAATAAAGTGAGCCTATATGTAAATATATTTTTTTTTAAATTCATTCACATGCGTGAAAACATTATTTATACTTTCTCCACTACAGAAGCGCAGTCTACAAAGCCCCCAGAAGGCACATTATGACATTTTATGAAAATAAACAATATATACGAAAGTTTTCCTTGTTTTATGACATATATACAAAAACCAAAAATTGTCACCGATATGGATATTTGCTAATAAGCGGAATGGGGAATGTTGTAGAATTCTACATAAAAGTGGCCACTTGAACCCAACCTATGACAGGTCATAAGCCCTGTAAACGCTCGAATATCCATAATCTTGAAACAAAATTCTACCCATCTCTGTAGTGATATAAATAATAAACAATATCTTGTGAAAATATTCATGATATGTTACGCAAGCCCGGCTTGTGGGGTTCTATGGAAGTACCGCCACTGAGTAAAATATAGTAGTGAAAGTACATTTCTCCACATGCCCCTTTTCTTTTCTTTTTGTCAATAAACAAGTTACTCTTGCACAAGAGGATAAAAGATAATTTCGAAGCAATAAAATACACATAAACAGTAAAAATAGTAAACCAAAAAATCTCACAAAGGCATGACATGTTTGTGGGTATACAAGAAATGTTTATGAATGTTTGCTCCTATAATAAATAGATGGGTATAAGAAAGAGGAAAAGAAATTCTGTAAAAGATCATTCGGCATTTTTTTTATTTTATAGTAAATAAAAAAGTAAATTGAAAATATTTTTAAAAAACCTTAAAATATTCGTAATTATTAAAGGACAACAAAATATTTTAACATTTAAAATTTCATAAATCGTGATTTTAATTTAATTTAACTCTACTACTTTCACCGTTCCTCTTACTGTGCAAATTGCGTGAAGGGCCTTGGTCACATATTTTCATTCATCTTCATGTCTATATTGCAAACAATCAAAAAAATATATTGTACTTATTTTTTTGCACCATATCAGGCTAGGAGGCCCAATAACCACGATGAATTAAAGCACATAACACCCAGACTTGCGAAAACCCACATTTAAATTTTGTGTTCTCACCGGGAATCGAACCCGGAACCTTTCGTGTGTGAGTCAAGAGTCTTAACTACTTCACCGCGGAGGCCGCCATATCCGGCAAAAACAGTATTTACTTGTATCACAATAGCCTATGATTATTGTAGTAAAATATACCAGTGCTGATTCACCATTAAAACAAAAAATTCAAGTCGAACCACCAAAATCAAAAAAAAGAAGAAAAAAATCAAAAATGACAAAAATCGAACCCAGGACCTCAAGCGTGGTAGGCGAGTGCGCCAACTGACTGCACTACGAGGACTTGTTCTTATTCGATTTCGTTTATCAGTTTTTTTACTTCGAGTCGAAAACACTCTTTTCTAGGTCTATTTCACAAACTGATCTGTATTCTTCATCCGCCTGGACGCATATATATGAATATTTAGATACATTTCATTGTTACTATTTTTCCACACCTGTTTAAGCATAGAGCACTGCTTTTGTGCACCAATCGCAACGTATCTTGATCATTCTGGTTAAATGAAGGTAACGCGATTAGTCTTACGGTTCAGGTATCAGTAAACGGATCATGAAGTACTGTAGTGTAAAGACACATTTTAAGAAATAAACATCATGTCAACTAAGTCGGGAATTAAACCCGAAGCTCTGGAATGGTAGGCAAATGCGTTGGACCAAGAGTGAGATATATACGAGTATTAACATGAACTAGTATGTAAGTTCGAACTCATAAAAGAAAACAAAAAATCTTTGTGGAATCGTTATAAATTCTAATCCAATCAACTAGTTTTTAAAAGTTTAGGTTATCGGTTTTAAATTTGCTATTACCCGATAAAATGATGAAATCAATTTGGTTTTAATTACTAACTAATAGATTAATGTTAATTTAACAGTCTCATAATGAAAACGTACTGTCAAATACTGTTAGGTACCAAGCTATAGGGTCATGAATTTGAAAAAAATCTTAATTATAGTTTAATTAACTTTCTCAAAGCTCCCGCACTTAATTTTACACGAAATTCAATTGAACCATGAAACTATTGTCATATTTTAAATGAAGGAGGTATTTCATTATTCCAAATCAAAGGAAAATAAACAAAAGTGACTTTGAATCACAAAATCAATACTAGATGAGTGGAATAGTAAGAAGGCAAATTATTATATTATCTTAATTAAAACATAAAAAAAATTATACAATTAAAAAAAATTAACATTTTAATGATACATTAGTATTTTTCAACATGTCAGGCCGATAGAGAATATTGTCGCAGATCAGGCAAAAGGAACTAACTCAAAAAACATAATTTTGATAAAACGCAATTTGCAAATTCGGAGACCATGGAAAAATTGCTTGGATTTCAACTGACTCCCGGACAAGGGACAAGAGTGGAGAAAATTTTGATGAATTCTGTTAGATAGACCAGCTACTTTTTAGAAGAACAAAAAGATTACAAAGGGTTTTTACGAACTTTTTTATTATCTGCTGTGACCGGTTTTTCTGTCTAAATACTCGTTAGTGCGACGTTACGAACAGCGTTAATAAATGTTTTTCTTAGAATAGAATCTTCTCTTACAGTACACCGCCAACACATGTTTCAATAATTTGTCCCCCTTTGTTCCATTGAAATATTGCGTATTGTAGCTCTTTCAACTTATTTTTAAATGAACCTACACTTAAGATAATATTCAGTTTTATATAAATAATCCTTACACTGTATAATCTTCACCAGTAAAAAGATGCCCATTAGAGGGCGAAAAAGCTAATTAGTCAAACAAATAAGTGAAAGTGTACAAAGTATGTTTAATTAATAACTTGTGTGTAAATATAAGTAATTATATCATTTCAATGGAATATTCTCGAGAAATGTCAATAAATAATTAAAACCTTATAATATGTTTGTTTTATATAAACCTGATAGTTTAAATCCGGTACAACAACTGGCACTAGATAAGATTTGTTTATTTAGTGCCTCAATGAACAGCTTAAAATAAAACCAGCACCATAAAATTTAAAAAATTCGTTCAAATTGAATCATTCAGTGCCTGATAATCCCCTAAATGATCGAGCTTTGTACAGTATATTGTGTTAGCGCAAACTTGCTTAAGTAATAAACGTAGTTATGCAGAAAGCAGTTAGTCCACAATTTTGAAAAAATGAGATATTGGTGTTATCGGATGCAGTAAGGTCGATTCTGTTTTGCTAAAAACAGTTGGACCGCTTTCATAAAAAAAAAAAAACTGTAAAAATCACCAGAAATCACCAGACCACAATCAGTCAGAAAATAGTGTCGATCAGGAAAACGGAATTTCTCAATTTGCAGAAAACACTCACAGCGATAGAAAAATCTAAAGTTCTTTCAAAAATCACAAATCAAAAAGCAAATAAATAACTAGAATATTATTTGTAATATTTAAAAAAAAATGTAATCATTGTTTATCATTTGTTAAAGTCAATAACATTCCAAGTGTTGTGTAGATTTGATAATTCACTCTTCTCACAAAGGTGCATCATCATCAGGTGGTCATCTCAGTTTCACTTTTCTATGGCTGGCTGCTTTCTGCATAGCTACGTTTTAATGTCACCGCATCTTTGAAATTAATCGCCGCGGAGAAATCGTTTTTTTCAACTCTTCCTGCATCCATAAGCTCGGTAATAAAACTTAAACTCCTATCCCATCATCGTTGTCATGTTCTAAAGGAAGCCCCTTCTTGGGATACTATTCTGAACCGCTCTCACAGCACGGGAATACAGTTTTTCTCGTGTATTTTGTACATAAATACACGAGATAAAACGGGCGCGAGAGCGTTTGGAATACCACCCTGAGGTATCTAGTTCACAAGTAAGCATCGCTCTAGTTTTCCCTTCTATCGTTGTTTGACTTAATTTTTGGTAGAACTCTAATAATATTTTACCGTATGGACTTACTAGCTGTCTGTTAAAACCACCTGGGTCGATACGAGTCAAAATATGACTAAAAGATATGACTGAAAGATCTCTCGTTTATGCTAGCGATAAGTTTACTTCTGCTCTGTTATTGTTTATCTGTATTGTACATTTACACTTGATTTTACACGCTTTCACCATTCTACAATAAATGTATAGTCACATACCCAACTTTTGAAATTATAGTCACTGGAATCAACCAATTCTACTGAAATAATCAATACAATAAAGAAATTAAAAAATAGTTTCTCCGCAGGAACTGATAATTTGAATTCAGCACTATTTAAAAGATATAGTCAATACATTACAACACCCTTAACTCATATAGTCAACCTTAGTTTTAGCTCTGGTATCTTTTCTAATCACTGCAAACTAGCGATCATCAAACCCATTTATAAATCTGGTAATAATTTGGATATTTCAAATTACCGACCAATATCTATTCTAAACATAATTTCAAAGGTTATAGAGAAAATTGCTAAAAATAGACTTACTACCTACCTGAAGTCAAATAGTATCCTGTCAAAACAGCAATATGGTTTTAGAAAAAAACTCAGTACAGAAGATGCAGTTGTGGAACTAACACAACACATTGCAAATAAACTTGACGCAAAACTAAAATGTGTAGCAGTTTTTCTAGATTTGGCAAAAGCCTTCGATACAGTGTCTCACAAACTACTAAATCACAAATTACGTGAAATCGGAATAGCTGGACAATCATTAGCATGGTTTACAAATTATCTAAGTAAGAGGACTCAATGTGTATGTATAAATGGTGTCCGTAGTAAACAAATGTCCTAAAACTTCGGTGTCCCTCAAGGAAGTGTTTTAGGTCCGTTATTGTTTAACATTTATATTAATGAATTATGCAACCTACCGACTGGAGGCAAAACAATAACTTTCGCTGAACACACGGTACTAATATTTGACTCCGAATCTTGGACGAAAGCAAAACAAAAATGTGAAAAAGGTATCCGACGCGTAAAAGATTGGTTAGACAATAATTTACTCACCTTAAATATTTAAAAAAAACAAATTCATCTGCTTCAGTATCACAAAAAAAACAGAACCTGAAAATTTTTCGCTCAAGATTCATTCGTGCACACCTAATACTTTGTGCAAATGTGAAAATTTAGAACAAGTAAATTCAACAAAATACTAAGGGGTCATAATAGATTCAAAACTTAGCTGGAAAGATCAAATTATAGAAATATCCAAGCAAATATGGAAATCAGCATACATTTATAAAAGCCTAAGAAATATTTTGAATGCTCAACTTATGAGACAAATTTACTTTGCTTTTTGCCAAAGCAAACTATCATATTGCAATTTAGCTTGGGGAGGTTGCTTTCGTTCAATCCTTGAACCAGTAAAAATAGCACAAAAATGGATCATGAAGATCATTCTCAAAAAACCCTTGAGGTATTCAACGGAAGATCTATTCGCTGAGTTAAATAGATTGGATGTAAGACAATTGTTTGTAAGGTGCCTACTACTTAAATTTTATGATAAATTAAGTAAGGTCAAAAGAACCCAACAGAATATAAACACTCGTTCAGCAACACAAATTAACTGTATTGTCCCATTTGTATTAACCGCCTTTGGTAAAAAGCAGTACAATGTAATTGCTCCAAAAATATTTAATGATTTATTGCAAAATATAAAAGACTCAAATTCTAAAACAAATTTTAAAATAAAAATAACTGCACATATAAATAGTGTAGCGAGAGATTTTTTGAAAAATATGTGTAAATCAATAAACGTAGTACTTTATATAATTGGTACACATATTATTTATATTTTTATGTATTTCATTGCTTTATATTTGTTTTATTATATATTATACTATATTATTTATGTTTAAGTTACATGTATTCTTGGCACATATATATACTTTGTATTTATATAATAATGATTTTTAATTTCTTACTTTTGATTAGCTAGGCATTTATAATAAAGTAGTTTTAGTTTTTCTTTTTAATGTTATTGTTTTATTAGTATAGGACTACTTACGCTCTTAAGATGAAAAATCTCCATCTTAGAACAGGCTGTGCCATGTTAGATGGAGACTATCATAAACAGAGAACACCCCGTTTTCATTTTACATTAATTGGTTTTATAAAGATTCCCTGTTATTAAGTAAATAAAAAAATAAATCAATAGTCCTTTTCGTTTGAAAAGCGACAGAATTATTCAATCGGCTAAGTAAAAAACGATACATATCGAGATGGACACCGTCAGAGAGGTACACGTGGAACACACAGGTCCCTGGCATCTTATCTACTATCTTTGGTTCGTCTCACTCACTTTCATTATATTCTTTTCAATAATCACTAACATTCACATTTGTGAGAAATTTATTATATCTGATTTTACCGAGATTATTAAATGCAAACAGAACGAAGCAAGATAAACATTAAATTTTATTAGCGAACCAAGTATTTTATATTCAAACGTTTTCAGTGGATCTTGAGTACTTAGATTCATTCCAATATGAAACGAGAGATGCGTTATTCAAATTAAGTAAAGTAATTTAATTCATTTGAAATTCAAATAGATTTCGATAAAATTATATTTCTTGGTATTCATTTTTCATAAAATGCAATACAATCTATTCAAATAGTTTAAATGTAGATTGAAACCATATACATTATTAACCATATTTTGAGTTTATCAAAATTTTTGTTGACAAATACTGGATTTCACCCCCAGTGAGTTACAAAGATTAACATGACATTAAATGAAAAAAAAGTGAAATGAAATTTCATAGAAAAAATCCTCTATATGCGTACGGAGAGTGGAACAGGGCGTATATACTCCCACGCATAGTGAATAGACTCCTAGACAAAAGAAAAAAAAATGGTCAAAAAAAAAAACAAACAGTTTAAAACAGTGTTCAAAAAAGTCATATTTGTGTATATTTTTTTTATGTTTATCGGTATCAAAAAATAACTTGATTTAGTTTTATTTTATTTGTTGATATATTTTACTTTTAAGAATGTTTATTATGAATAAATTATATTGTGTTACTCAAATGTTTAAAGAGAAAAATCTCTGCAAAATAAATGTTTTTGCAGTTTGGCAGGAATTAAAAAAGTGTTAAAAAAAATGTCTTTGTAAAAAATTTCGATTGAAAAGAAATTTACCAAGTGAAGGTTTTTTTTATTGTCAAGATGATTAAATTAACAAAGTTTTAAGTATGTCAAAATGTTTGTAGACAAGATAGATTTCCTCCTTAGGGAGTTATATTGATCTAAATTTATTGCAACAGAGATGGATCACATTTTTGAGAAAATAATATGGAAGTCTAGGCATTTACGGGGCTTATGACTGAAGTGACTACTTTACACATCGTGTCGTATTTACTATTCTGCCTATGTTAAAACATCCACGTTTCCTTATTCCTTCAATCTGTTGACTTTTATGAAGTAAAAGAGCTGAAACCTTTATCATGTGGGTGAGATTCATCCGGCTGAACCGATTCACGGAATGGAAGTCTAGACGTTTCCAGGGATTATCACCTGAATTTGCTCACATAATATAACATGGAGTTTATTTTTTTTAAATGATGTTCGATTGAAATATGATATTTGGACAGTAATGAATGAATAAATCAGTTGTGGTTAAAATAATTTGAATTTAAAAAAACCCTTGTCTGCTTAACTAGGTACAACCTATTTTAAGGCAGACATTTTTATTTTTTGGTGGCGACTTTGTGCTAGACGTCCCGCACCAACGCTGATAAAAAGAAGTCTGGCTTCCTAAATTTCCGTTTTAGAGCGGCTGGTGGCGTGTTCGGTTTGTTTTTGTAAGCTGCCAGGGATTTGGTGTTGCCAGTACCGTCCATCAACATATTACAACAGAGTTGGAGAACATGAAATTTCCTTCTCTGAAATGTTGAGCAATAACTCATTGAAATATATTGTTCATGATCACATGCTTACATATTAATAACAGCAATTGATATTTAGTTTATATATAATAGGTTATATGCATGGCGAAAGCATTTTTTTTATGCTTATCATTTAAACTGCCTAACAGGCTGTTTATTTTTATAATAAATATTATCCACTTCATAAAACATTTTTTTGTTTTAATTAAATAAAAATAAATAATCTAAAATGTTGATTTAGTTATCTTGATAGAATCTCTTCCTCACGAATTCAGCTCTTTTATTATACAAAATGCAAAAGATAGGATAGTTGACAAAATGTGGATATTTATAGATGGAAAAAATGGAGAATGTTGTACAGTGCATAAAGTGGAAACTTAATCCAGCCAACGATAGGTCACAAGCCGTAAAAATGACATATTTCGTTTTCAAAAATGTTCTCCATCTCTATTGCAGTGTGTTGTTTTGTTTTTGTCAGGAATAACAATCATTTTAAACTTTTTTGATAAACCTGTTGAAAGGTTCTACACAATATCAAGAAAAATAAATTAAATAACTTCTTATTCATTTATTTTCTTCCTGAAAGCGTATCACAAATAACAACTTGCTTTTATTCTTTGCGACCGTTACGGAAGTTTCATAAATAAATATTCTGGTTAAGGAAATATGCGTAGAGTTTTGCAAAAGATACATTTTTTCTACTTGTACAAATTCCGTAAGATTTGGGAAAAAGTAAACAATTTTTTTAGAATTAAACCTTCATTTTAAATCTATACACACATAAAGATAAAATAAAAACAATTCAGGTGAAACTGGCAAAAATAGGGTTAGGGTGTTTTGTTTGGCAAGTGTACAAAATAAAATAAAATAATTAGAATGTTGGTTATGCTAAGAAAAGTATTATTAGATGTAGCAAATAATAGAAAATTAAATGTTGGTAAACATTTTTAACATAAACGTATTAATGTCGATAAACATATTAATATGGATGAAATTAATTTCAAGCAGTGATTATTTTTAATATTTTTAAGTGCGAATTTTTTCGCAAAAAAGAGGGAAAAGAGTACTGAAATAAGGTAAAATTTTGTTCTAGATTTAAGAAGAGAAGTGATTTAAAGAGTGAAATCAGTTGTAAATAGGCTCTCGGAGTCACGTAATTCTTTCGTTTTGATCTGATGAAAAACTGTTCAGACAGTTCCTGTGAATAATTGACACATCTCTATAGCCGTGTGTCTTTCAATATCCGATAATTCCAAATACTCAAGGAAGTGAGTTGCTACTGCAAGGAGAGCATCTGGAGGCCATTCCTGGAACCAATCGATGGTGCAACAATTGACTAGAGCCGGGAACTTCCTGATCCGAGTCCTCAGAGAAGTTCCAGCGGGACTCATAGCTAACACAACGTGAAGTTGTTCCCCCACAATGTCTACAAAGAATCCATACAAAGCCACTGGTGAACCGTCAGTCTGAAGTCACTTGTTACAACTAATGAAAAAATGAAAAATAGAAATATGTACGAGTGTATAATTTAAAGAATATCATATAAAAAAGTTACATTAAATAATAATTATATCGTTTTCAAAGCGTTAGGAGGGATGGAAAAGATAAAAAAAGATTATAATAAAAAAAAAAGGGAATCTATTGAGGAGATTACCATTAAAACACCGAACAATTAGGAAAGAGAAAATGTTCAAAAAGGCTATAAAAAAATGGAAAGAGGAGCTAGGTAGAAGTAAAATGGATTGTCTCATTGGCTGGCCTAAACCAATATTGAGTCAACTGCTCCACAAGTGTATAGCTTATGTCGGGTTTTTGGTTTTTCATTGTGCGTTTTGTAATATAAATAATATAGATATACATAAATTAATTATAAACATAAATACGTAGTGTTTAAAACTGTCTGAACATTTTGTTAATTATCTCTGTTTATTAAAATCTTCTTTGTTTATTCCCAATTGTAGAAATATTAAAAAAAAAAGGTATATTGTTAAAAGTCCTTGGCACGGGTAACCCCAATGAGGTCACATTATGTTTATTAATAATCATAGTTCGTTAGCCAAAAAAAACATGAATAAATAAAATAAATAAATAAACACTTAAACATTTTAAATTGATGCCTATATATGAATGCCATTACTTGAGTAAAAATAGTAGAAGGAAATATTTGGGAGCTGATTTAATCCGGACAATTCTTTGTAAATTGTATGTGAAACACAGTAAAGAAAACAATGTACCCGATTTTGATATTGCTAAGGAGCGACTTTACCGAAAATTGTTTAATGAGAACTTTATTATTTTTTTTTTCACCCACCTGCAAACGATACTTACGATACTTGTGATTTTGTTGGTGTGTTACTAAATAGTGCTTTAAACAATACAGACAAAAGTCAACTTAGCCAAAAAAAGATATGCATTTTAAAGAATCAAAACTGCACTATGAATTGAAAAGGGCTGATAAACTAAGAGAGAAATCCAGTTTATCGGAAGTTATCTAAATGATTGACATGTAAAAGTGTTTTCCTTGTCTATTTTTAACAAATGCGTTATTATTTTAGCACAGAAAGTTATGGGCTCTAAATAAAACCAAGTACGACAGTTCAAAAGATAAAACTTACTATAATATGTAGAATTAAACAACAGCTGAAAGGGGCTTAAATGAAGTAGCATCATGTTTGCTAAAATAGATGGACAGTAACATGGGTCAAAATACAAAGGAACTCACAATATGGTCGGACAACTGCGCTGGCCAGAAAATAAATGAAACCCTTTCAATGTTTTTTTTATTTATTTTTTAAAAAATATATTTGGACCCCTGTATTTAGTAGCCTTACGTGTCATGTACAAGGCTAAGGTACTCGGAAAAAAAAAGTTTTTGTTTGTCTTGGAAATGGGATGTTCGATCACTGATTTTGGTTTATTACCTTTATGAGTCCAATCACCATTGTTGCAAAGTTCAAGAACAATGGCGCGTGATAACTACTTTTTACTACAGTGTGGATATCTGTTAAGGATATTCCATCTTTCCTGCATTCTGCTTCAAGATTATGGCGTTGCAAACTAAAAAATGGGCACTGAAATAACAGATGTTCTATACTCTGTGGAGAAATATCATCGCATGGACAATAGTCATCATTCCTTAATTTAAACCTATATAGATAACTTCTCATAGCTCCGTGTCCGGTAAAAATTTGGGTCGTTTTAAAAGTACTTCCCAGCGTTGGGAAAAACATTTTAGTGATTTTACCTGCAGAAGAAGCGCGGTAATGATCCTCCTAACGCTACTGCGTATTTCGTTTTATACAGCGTTTAGCAAAGCTAAGGGGAAATTCTGAGAAGAAAAGTGCCATTCTTTTACAAGTTGCGGCTCTTGCTCGTTCATCCGCTCTCTCATTTCCTACGATACCAGCATGTCCTCTTATCCAGCATATTTGAATGTTCATCCCTCTTATTTTTAGATGCTTAATTTTACTCTGAATATCTACAATGAATGGATTTACCGACCGAGTATCTGTTATAGCTTGAACGCCCGAACGACAATGTTTTATATCCGGTTGGGTTTGCAAAAGTTTAACAAGTAAAAAGTTATAAACCACGAATTCCTACTTCGAGGTCACACTCATTTGGAAATAGATTTTGTGCACTCAGCTATTGAACGGGCCAAGAAACAACTTGACACTTTTCAGATTTCCATACCACATGACTGGAAACAGTTTATTAGAAATTGTAAATCTGACAATCAGTATATCGTTTATTCTATGAATACAGGGGATTTCAAGAATGTTTAATCTTTGTACACTGGAACACAATAACCATTTGTGAGCAGAAAAAATAAATGAATGTAGATGTTTTTTTATATCACAGGTCGTTTGGCTGCGTGCTCAGGCGGATAAATCAGGATTTTTAATGCTTGAAAATAATTTTATGGCCGACAGTTTAAAAGAAATAGACTTTAGAATAAATAAAAGAGGGAAACTTCTTTTTCCACAACAACTTCCGCAAATGCGCAAAAATCTTATTTCATTGAGTACTCCAAAGTTTATGGATTTAGAGAAGGTCCTGAGGTGGATACTGAAACCTCTGCAATTGTTTAATAAAAATTAGCCCCTCAAAGAAAATGCACCTGAATACCCTTAAGAAAATGCAGAAATAGATATGATGAATGCTCACAACTATTTCCTATTTTTATTTTTTCCTTTCTGTATTTATGCTTGTATTATTTTTGAGTTATTTTATTAAACAAACAATAAAAAAATATTATTAATATTCAAAGCATTAACTTTGTGGTCCAACATTTTAATATTATGTCAATAAAATTTGTATAAAACCACTCACCAACTTATCTGTGTACCGGTTTCGAGACGTAATTAAATTGCAATTCTTGTTCTTCAGTCTACATTGGAAGAACGTCAAGAAATTTCGATACTCGTGTTGAAGAACACATGAGATGTCTTAGTAATAATAACTTCTCAGAATTCGCCAACCACATTATAGACTCAAATCATGAACTTAATAAAGATACCGGTGTTAAAGTTTTACACATAAATAATAAAGGACTGAAAGTAAATAATATGGAGATTTTTTACGTAAAGAAGGCTTTGAAAAATAATGTCCCATTAATTAATAATCAAGTAACTTTCCAATATAGTCCATTATTCGATATTTCATTGTAGTGGTCACCCTACCCCCCCCCCCCTCCCTTTTTCCTCCTTTTCCGATTGTTAATCCTTTTGAAATATTAGCTTCATAAGTCATTAACCCTCGGTGGTGGCGTAGTGAAGCATGTGTCTAACCTGCATGTCGATTTTATATTTTTGCAAATCTACTATGGCGAAGGTGTGTAGTGATATTTGCATGTTGGTGTAGTGTTGTTGTCCTGGCGAAGAGACGGGTTACGTCTCGAAACCGGTAGACAGATAAGTCGGTGAGTGGTTTTATACAAATTTTATTAACATAATGATAAAAAAATAATTAGTTTGCATATATTTCTATTTTTCTCTATTTAAAACATGATTTCAAAAGTTAAGTAGATTTTCATCATTTAGTAACAACTGTAAATAATATATTACGCACACAAGCAGAAAAATGCAAATCCACTGGGCAATTTTTATTCCTTTTTTTCAATGTCAAAAAGCAGTAAAATAAAATAGATTTTAATACTTAACCTCAATA
>NW_028278749.1:0-143160 GCF_059751315.1 Micrasema longulum | reverse complement strand
TAGTCAGTTCAGATCCCAACTAACACTTCTTTAGACTACTCGTATCATACCCTCAATTTTAAATCTATCTGGAAATATAATATATCACTTAAGTTTAGTTAGAATTTTAGTTTAGATATACAATTGCAAAGCGCCCTTGAGGTGATTTTTTACAAAATTGGCGCTATATAAATAAGCCAAATATTATTATTATTATTATATTATTGGTGGATTTACTACTTTTTTTAATTCTTAAAATCGTTTTTTTACGTATATTTATTCTACTTGTGTAAGAAAAGGTTTAAGGCGTATAGATTTCAGTTGTATATAAAGGTGCTAAACTTGATTGTTTCTTTGTTGTATATATTGTAGTTGTATATAAAGGTGCTAAACTTGCTTTGTTTCTTTGTTGTTCTCAATATGTGTTATTTTCTAAATGCTAATATTATTTACGTCCCGAATTGAGTTATCGTAACTTCTGGGAATGTAATCCAACGTATTTTACTTGTAAAATACTTTGTGTATGATTTATAAATAAATAAAAAAATTAAATAAAAAAAAGTTTAAATAATTTAGTCTGAGCGACGGCGACGCCTGTGTTCATGTCTGTATGTGCGTGTATAAATGTATGTGAGGGTGCGGGTGTGTGGGTACGTAAGTAAAAAAAAAAGTAGATTTATAGTGATAAGGGTTAGGGGAGGGCTCGGTAAAAATTTTAAAAAATTGATGCTTTCAAAACCTTTTTTTTAAGATACGGCAAACATACCAATATCAAATTTGAACTTACCGTCTTCTAACGTTTTTCAGATTGAGCACTAGAAAAGCCAGACTTACCTGAAAATAAGGGAAAAAATTCATTAGTTAAATGTGAAATGGTAAAATATCATAAATAGACATATAGGATAGTGATGAAATGGATAGTGGTTTGGCCGGATGCTCGATAGCCGGCGATCCCCTGAACCAGATAGCCGGATATTCGGCCAGTTTTACTTAGATTTTCTATTGAGTTTTTGTTTGTATCTTCCTTAATATGAAAGCCGATAACCCACAAAAGTAAAATTTCACAGTATGACCAAAAAACAGTAAAAACACCTCGTTACTCGTATTTCTCTCATAGTTAAAAACAAAATTTTCAATAGCATTTTTAGAAGTATTTCCATGACGATTGCAATGTTAACTGGCCGATTTGTTCTAGAAACTAATAATGCCAAAAACAGCTGCGTCGAGCGCCACATGTCCTGCGATACGACTGGATAAAAGTATTGGTAGCCATGTCAACTGTATCATCTCAAAGAAAAATAACCCTTAAGAAGTAATGTTCGAAATACTGTTTTCCAAATCGAGAATCTTCAAATAATTTGTGTAATCTGCAAGCTTACTCTAAGAGAAAAAAACCGCCACTTGGTTTAAGATGTTCAAAATATAGTATACTTTTTTGTATGAAGAAATAAGTTGGAATAATCGAATAGTTTCTAGGCTCACTGATGGCGCTGGGCGCGTTATATTAGTACGTTTATTTATATTTTGAGATAAATACGAACGGTGGTAACGATTTTTGTGTAATTAAAGTAACCGAAAACATAATAGATAGTCAAATATAATAGTAAACTGCGCATAAATTGAAGTATCCTACACCCTACCAAACGTTCTAAGGCAAAAATGACAATTTTTCGAATAATTGGGGTTACTTCTTTTTTCCCAAACGTGGCCAATATCGATAAATCAATATAGTTGAGTTGATTTCATGAAATCGTCACAACTTAATGAATATTAGGTAGGTATCCACCGAATAGCAAAAATAGACCGGATACCGGATAGCCGTCGGATACCGGATAGTTGCCAGATACCGGATAGTTGCCGGGTACCGGATAGTTGCCGGATACCAGATAGTTGCCGGATACCCGTTTATTATCTAATATAAAAGGGGTAACAAATTCAGTTTTCTGATCCTTCTGAAACGGGTTTTAGCTCGTTAGAATACACGTTCGTTTTACATTATTCTTCGTCTAATGTTCTTCTGAACGTTTTAAAAGGAAGACAAAACGTTTATGATTTGAATTGAGTGAATTGGGAGAAAGACAATGTCGTGTGGACTTCCGTTTGACCACACCAAAGGATGCATTGTACATTTTTTCCATTGTTCAATTCCGGCGTTCAAACCACGATCCTGCCTTGTGATTCGCCTGTACTTAATATAATGTCAAATTCAAATAAGCTAAACCTATGTCTAAGCATGTGAGATTCGTTCGAATATTTTACGTACAATTATTTCACAAATACGATCTCAATGTTATTTCAGATTTAAAACAAATTTTGTATAAAGTTGAAGAATTAAATTAATATAAATGTTCAAACATAGGCAGAACGGTGAATACTCTCCTATGATTCCCAGAATTTTATCGGGTGTTAAAATAAGCGATGTCTGATTTTTCCAACAAATTAGAAAATTAAAAAAATAATAATTACAAGAAATAGGTCAATAATGAATAATTCTCTTTGATTATTTTACAATAAATTTGTCAATAATTTATAGCATCGTCACCGTGCACTGCGCAAACATCGCAAGCAGCTTTGGGAACTTAATTCCATCAATTGAACGCAAACAAAAGGAGGCGTCGAAAATGCTCAATTTCGTTTACTAGACATTCCATTTTAAAGCCTTATAATAAAATAAAATATTAGATGTAACGTAAAAGCAAACATAATATCTTGTAGTGCGGAAAATTTCAGCGTTTTCACTACACGTTCTGATGTATCGGTTTCGATAGTATTCAGAACTTTATTGATATTTTTATCAAAATCATTAATCTCTGTAAAAAAAAAATATATATTATACTCCCACCAAGAAACTTTACAAACTGATTCCTAAGTGTCCTTAAAATTTAAATATTTTGTTACAAAATAAGAAAATATTTTTGAAAAAGCATGAAAATGATATGAATAGAACTTCATGATCAAATCAGCTTTTTTATTCAAATTTGACAAACATTTTGTAATTTGTGCACCAAAATACCAAGCAAGCAACTAATAACAAGAAGCACAAAAAAAACTCCTATTAACAAATTCAGACAGCGGGGTCAAAAAGAAGCGGAAACTGCTCCGAGTCTCTTCCAAATTGGCGGACAGGCAAAAGATTTATGACTCTGGGCCCGCCGCTGTTTTTTACACTTGTTCCGAGAATCGCGGGGTCTTTTTGCTCTGGTCATCAAGATAGGTGCATGAATGAAAAAGCGGTCACGTCGACTATTGTGTCCAGGAAGAGTCGTCTATAAATTAAAACTAACAATGCGACTAAAGGGGACACATTTTCAAGGAAAGGATTTGGTTTCTTAAAGTGTCCGTATAGGTGTACTGCAGGGGTTTTGCCTTGTTCCTTCGCATAAATAAATGAGTTATTATCAAAGATGTCAAAATCCAGAGACAAAAAAATGAATACGGTTTTGAAAAACATGCTTAAGAACCTGTTTACAATTTTTTTTAAATTAAAAAGCTTAAATAAAAATCAAATTTTGTTCAATAGACATGATGCTTTGAAGAAACAATTACTTTTAATAAACCGGAACATGTTTTTACATGGTTTCGAAATAACACAGTACAAATGCAAACAAACCAACAAACGATTACGTCGTTTCGTTTCGTAGACAGAGAGGATAAATAATAATTTTGGGTGTTAATTTAAAAATGCGCAATGGAAATATCATTCTCCTATTCGTTTTTGGAATTACCTAGATCGCTCTTTTACTTACTAGGCGCCAAAAGGTATACCTGTATCACTGCTATGCGGATAATACACAGAAATATTATTATTGTAAAACGAACGAGAGAAATGTGCTGGTTAATTTAATAAATAGATGCATTGAGAAAAACGGAAACTGGATGGCTTAAAATAGACTAACATTAAACCCATCTAAAACGGAACAACTATAGATGGCTTCAGCCAGACGACTGAATTTGATTCAGGATACGGCCCTACCCGATGTAGGGAGTACCGCTTTACCCACCGTTAAACTACTGGGAGGCTTACTTAATTCTGATCTTTCTCTTGACGCTCAAATTTGTAGAACGATAAGTTCATGCTTCTACCAGCTGAGACAAATACGCAAAAATTATCCGGTTGATGCCGCCCGTCAATTAATGAATTCGTTTGTAGTGTCTAGAGTCGATTATTGTTATGGTATCTATGCAGGTCTACCAATGAACAAAATGACTCGCTTACAGTCTGTATAAAATGCTGCAGCGAGACTTATTTTCGGAATCTCTAAGTTCAGTCATATCACTCCACTACTTCGGGAATTACACTGGCTATGTTTTCCACATTCGATCGCATTTCAACCGCGATCACTTGGCTTTGTATCCTTCCTCTGCCAGTTCCATGTTTCTCTTCCATACATAAGTTTGAATCGGTCAACTATATTATAAAAACCTTTTTCCTCCACTGTATTTTCTCATCCCTTCTTGCTCTTTTTTTCCCTTGTCTAATGCAATATATTATTTTTTCTCTTAACTATGTAACATGTTCTCTCATTAAATTTGTGAAAAACTTTAACTGGATATGTATCTATTTATTTATTTTGTTCATCAACGCCCAAAAGGCATTTACAAAAAATAAAAATGAAATACATGCTAACATGCTAAATAATAAACACAGAATATACAGAAAAAATATGTGAAATTAGTTAAAAAGTTTTACAAAGTAAAAAAAAAAAAACAATAATAACAAAGGTATGCAAGAAAAAACAGTAAGCATATAAACCAAAAATGCAAAGATATAAGCTTATGAAATAAATTCTGTAAAGCAAACAATAAATAAAGTGTTACGGTAAGCAAGAAAGACATTTTTAAGTTAAATGAATAAACAAGCAAGCATATATTATCACGAAAAAATAAGAAATAAAAATATGTATCTATGAAATGCGTATTGGCCAATACTACAATGCAATTTGATATAATAGTAAAAAATAAAAAACAAGTATACGGTAATAAAAATAAACAAGTAAGTATTTTTTTTAATTTATGGAATTGAATACGTGTATTATGTTTATTTATTTTTAAATAACAACAGCTATAAAATGTACAGATACAATACAATTGAGTACCAGTGCAGTGTACGAGAAATTATGAAGATGGTGGTAAAAAATTACACTCTGAGTGCACTTTTGAATAAGTGGAAAATCTCTCCGAGATTTCAGTTCTTAAATCTTTTAAGGATTCAAAGATAAACGAGAAGTAGCGTGAGCTGAAGATAAATCGGATATAAAAGATGTGAGGGCAATTTAAGAATGCAAAAATCTTCTCCGCGTCTGGCTCATTTGGCATTCCAGGGATTAGGAATTTGCGGGGCGTCGAGAGGGAGGAATATAAAAGCGAGAAGACGGGATGAATCGATTCATTCGATTCGAAAAGGCTTTTAAGGAGATTTGTTTTAAATCATGGAGATTCTAAGCGTTGTCAACCGTCTGACTTCAAATTTATTTAAAATAAAAATTAAACAACATTGTTTTTACAGCTTATTTCAATTTTTTTATCGACCGAGCTTCCTTTTTAAGGTATACTTTACTAACGCATATTATACTACAATGTTTTACTATGTCCAAATGTTTGTAGACAGGCTGAATTTCCCCCCAAGGGAGTTATTTAGATCTAAATTTGTTACAACAGAGAAAAAATGGAAAAGAATGAAAGAGAAGGGAATATGGAAGTCTATTATTATTATTATGGATAACTGAATCGGGTTTTGTGGTCCCGTGGCTAGTGTCTCGGACTCACGGCTCAAAGGTCCGTGGTTCGGATCCCACTTTACCAAAACTTGATTCCCATTTTCTAATAGTGAGTTAACTCGTTGCAAATGGCCCTCAAAATTAAATACTTGGGTAAATCATAAGAACGCAAAAATTTCTTTTTTTTTATAGAAAAAAAAACTTATATATCACCGTTTTCGTAATATAATACCTCAAGGGCGCTTTACAAAGTGATTAATTTAATTTAAGCTTTTTTAATTTAAGAAAAACAATGTACTTTGTCACCACATGCTAAGGATTTATTCAAGTGATTTTTAAGTTTCTTCCGAAACATCACTTAACTCTCACAGTTTCAGAGAGCATTCTATACTTTAGGGCCTGCGACCGAATTTAGTGCGCTGTTTGCGTAGAGGTATAATAACTTTTCCTTTCGACGTAGATGTAGCTGATCTAAGCGTGAGACGCATGTCAGCTAATTCATTTGGAATGCAGAGTTCCCTTAGATATTTTGGAGCAGAGTTGTGCAGTGACTTTTACATAAACCAACAGAGTTTGTATTCCACCCTCTGTGGAAAACGTAGCCAGTGTAATTCTCGAAGTAGTGGAGTGATATGACTGAACTTAGAGATTCCGAAAAAAAGTTTCGCTGCGGCATTCAATGCAGACTTGTGGGCGAGTCATTTTATTCATTGGTAGACCAGCGTACATACCATTACAATAATCGACTCAAGACACTACAAACGCATTTATTAATTGACGGGCGGCATCAACTGGCAAATTTTTGCGTATGCATTTAATCTGTCTCAGATGGTAAAAGCATAAACAAGGCTAGGCAAGTCTAGGCATTGACAAGGCTTATGACCTGTCATCGGCTGGTTTAATTGGCCACATTACACACTTTGTAACATTCACTTGTCGAAGATTCCGGTTCTAAATCGCTGAACGGTATTCATCATCGGCCCGAGCACATAATAACGCCACACATCTCTCTTAACATACAGATCTCGCTTCCTCTGCATTCATTCATGCACCTTTTCATGCTCGCACGCCGATTATTCCGACTTTTGAAAAGTCCATCCTCAAAAACTTGTTGGATTTGGTCGAGCCAAGTCTTTCTCGATCTTCTTCGGTTTATGCATCCATCAACATTCGCATTGTAAATCTTTTTAGCCGTTCTTTCGATGTCCATTATCTCTACATGTCCAAACCAAGTTAGACACTCCTTTCTCGATTTTGTCGATAATGCATGTCTCAGCCTTACATAATACACGGATCGCCAATATTTGGCCACCTATCATACAAATCTTTACCGCACATTAGTCTGAGAGATTCATACACCTACATTCATACACATTCTTAAGCACGCACGCTGATTATTCGACGTAAATTTCTTATCTTATTTTGTCAACATATTAATTTTTTACTATTCTTTCGTTTCTGGCATAAAGTAATCGCTTAATCCAGCCAATGACAAGTCATACTTTATGGAAGTCATAAGCTTTGTAAATGCCTACATTCCCATATTGTCTTCTCTTACTGTTCCTAATCTCCAATTAGTCTACAGACATTTTGACATACGCAAAATACTGTTTTTGAACCAACATTGATTATTCATGAACTATTAAGTTTATCTTTTTTAGTTTAGTACAAACAATATTATTTTTTTGTACTCAATTTCAAAATAAGGTAATAAACATCTTTATTAATTTCCAAAAAGGAACAAATAATTTATCGTCCCTTTATCCAAAGTACCCCGATTTTACTTGAAATTAATTATCATTGAAAAGAGTTGATTTGAATAATCTTTAGACCATTGTTTATGGTCCACCTGCCAATAGCTCCGTCCCTCACACGCCTGTGTCAGGTGCTTTAGTAAAGACTATTTACATCTCTTTCTTTCACATTCTTGTCAGCCCCTAGTTAGGTAGAGGAAATCAGAATGGTTTTCTTATTGGAGAGGGGGTTCAGAATGTACAACATTTAATACTAATATTTTATAATTAATAATTTCATAAAATATCGCCTACTTTGAATTATTATGATATTTGTAGTGAAGTATTAAACTGGCTGTTCGTTTGCTCTGTGACAACGCTAGGTAATATTAATGACGAAAAGCGTAATCGTCTGCCATCAATAAAAGCTGAAAAAAATGATTTTATTTATCACAACTTACTGCTGATATATTTTATGTATAAAACTGATAATTAATAACTAATAATGTCAATCGAAGCTAAACTGGCAGTGCACAACGGAGTTATAATCCCAAAGACGGGCGCCGTGGCGCAGTTGGTTAGACGGCCAACTGTGAAACTAGCGTCGTGGGTTCGATTCCCGCCAGTTGCAAGAAAAAAATTGAAGAAAGTTTTTTTTCTCAATTGGTCTGGATGTTGTGGTGTATTTCTCATTACCTCCTTCCATATCCCCTCTATATCACCTGCTGACAAGCCTCAAAATAGAGGCTTAGAGGGTTATTCCTTAAGGAGAAATGAAAAAAACACCTATGGAAGTGAAACATAGAACTGGCAGAGGAAGGATGAAAGCCGAGTGAATGCGGTTGAAATGCGATCTCTTAGACGAAAGTGTAAGAAATCTATGTATGACTGGGCTACGAATGATGAAATCAGGCGAGTGTAAATCTGAGTCAAGTATAATTGATTGATTAAGATTAAGAAAGGGTCTCTGAGATGGTTTGGTCATGTAGAACGAAAAGACGACGCAAGAATGGTAAAACAAGTATATATGGCGAAAATGAACGGTAACTTGAGACGAGGACGACCAAGGAAGACGTAGCATGATCAGATAACAGAAAATCTTAAGACTGGTCTTGTCAAAACATAATTTGTGATTAAATGCTTACATTTTTATAGAATAGTAGGCAGTATTTGGCCGAATACCGAGAAGTAGTCGAATATTCATGGCATCTCTATTTAAAATGTTTGGCTTAGTTATATTCTATTAACAAATTAAAATTAAGTCGATACAAACCGATGTGCTTACATCGAAACTTGATAATGGGGGGGATCGGTAACGTATCTTAGTAGTCGGTCGGGAGACTTTCATCTTTAACTATGACGTAATACTGAAGCTATGTCATTTCAGTGCGTAGATATGTGTACCGTGACGTACGCTTCCCCTTGTTTCATATCTATGTACCTATCCAAAACTTGAAGATGGGGGGTCGGTAGTGTATCTTCGTAATTGCAAGAGAGAAATAATTTTCAATTGTACCGTCAAGTTGAAGGTATGACGTCTTTACCTTCCAATCATAATCGAGGCCCTAGGGTCGTTTGATTATTACCGCATTCCTTCCGTGAATTTAGACCCTACCAAGTTTTAAAAAATATATTTACTGTCACATTAGGAATCCTGAATACTTTTACAAAAACGAGGGAGTTCAGTGTCTTTTTTCTTTCTTTCTTTTTTTGTTAATTGAATATTAAACTAAGCCAATTTATTTTTATATATCGTATTATCAGCGCTATGATTTTTTAAAGTTTTGTATTTCTGAAATAACTCCGCGTGTGACGTCAGAGGTTGTTCTAAGACAGTTCTTCCGATAGGTTCGTTTACGGTGACCAAACCGGATATCCTTAAAAGCTCTCATATCATTGGATGGTTCATATGAACCAGTGACGTCATTCAAAGTAGTTCGTTTTTATTTTTAAAAGAATATTTATTTTTCGTTCATTTTTAAGAAAGTTTACCTTACAATTTAATTTAATGCTCTAATTTTTACCCCGCGCAAGAAAACATTTTTTGTATGCAATTTCCCGTAGGGCTGAAGTTCTTCATTGCACTGAATTCTCTAATAAAAATAATGAGGATAAAAACGTGTCGATTTTGAACTACCCCTCGTCGGCGCACACACATATATAAGTGTACATCTTGGCTGTGGATGTGTGCCTGTATACATAGATACATTTGCATCTCTTTCATATTAATGACGTGTACGCGAGCATACCCGTCCCGCTTCATCTCGTTTTCCTGTTTAGAACGCATAGCCCGGAGGAAGAGCTTTTTTCGTTCTCCGAAACGTCTCATCGCCTCGTTTGTACAACACAATCGGAAGAATGCGCCGCACAGCCTTGTTAGAAACACGCGCAACGGGAAACCACCGTTGTCGTTAAACATTAGTACCGCGTAATCGTCGGGTTGTAGTTAACCAGTAACGACGCGTGCGCGGACTGGGACTAGAATCCTGGACATTCGACTCGATAAATCTCAGAAAAATCCTGAAAATTTAACTCGGGTAAATATTAGTTACCGATCGAAGTTTCGGCCGGTAAAACGAGTCGAGGTTTCGGCTAAAAATTGGACGAAACTTCAACTATGACAAAACCTGCGGTTGTCATTTTCGAGAAGGAAATATGGAATTCTAGGTATTTACAGGGCTTACAAACTGTCATTGGGTGGTTTAAATGGCCACTTTACACACTGTAAATGAAATTAGCTTCTCGAAAATGTTTTCCCTCTCTATTGCAACAAATTTAAATATGAATTATTATTTAAATAAATATGAATTATTATTAAAAATAAATAAATTTTTGAATATGAATTAAAACGAATGAGGAATTTCAGCCAGTCTGCAAGCATTTGGACATACTCAAAACATTGACAAATTATTATTTTTCATTTACGACTTATTAATGCAATAAAAACTCCTAATTCTGGGTTTTTTAAACTATTTTTAACTTCAACAATGTTTTGAATATGTCCAAATGCTTGCAGACTGGCTGGATGTTCTCCCTAAGGAGTTTTTCATATTTAAATTTGTTGCAACAGAGAGGGAATACATTTTTGAGAAGGGAATGTGGGAGTCTGGGCATTAACAGGGCTTCCGACCTGTCATTGGCTGGTTTAAGTGGCCACTTTACACACCGTGTAACATTCACCATTTTGCCTATATTTAAAGCTTTCAGCTCTTTTACTTCACAAAAGTCAACAGATGGAAGAGTTAGGGAAATGTGGATGTTCAAACATAGGCAGAATGGTGAATGTTACACTGTGTGTTAAGTGGCCACTTAAACCAGCCAATGACAAGTCATAAGCCCTATATATGCCTAGACTCCCACATTCCCTTCTCAAAAATGCATTCCCTCTCTGTTGCAACAAATTTAAATACTTATAACTTATTTAAATAAGGTTCGGCTTGGGTTGAAAGTACAACAGAAGCCGAAGTTCGGTTTCAGTTTCGGCCGAAAATCTTGTTTCGGTCGGACACAAGTGAATAGTCCGCCTAGTAAAAATATTACTTAGAAGAAACGCAGCCTTCATAAAAAAAAGTTGAATATCTTGCTGATGCATGTATCAGAGGTTCGGAATAATTATTTCAACCATTAAAAAACACCACTTTTAAAGCCTATTTCTATAAGCTGTAAACAATCACACTTAAATATGATAATCAAATTGTGAAAAATGGAGGCTCGAACTTCGGACCTGCGATTCGCGAGACTAAAGAACTACCACGGGACCACAACTCAGTTCCATCATTATACAACATTATTTTTTGGTATGTGTATTTTTTGTACATACACAAATCTGGATTTCTCCCGAGGGGGAGTAGGTATATATTTTTTTATCAATATTCCTACAGAGATGAGGTAGAATTTTTTCAAATTCAGGATTATCGAGGAATGGGGAATGTTGTAAAAAACGTAAAGTGGCCACTCAACCCAGCCAATGACAGGTCATAAGCCCTGTAAACGCTCGAATATCGATTAGCCTGAATTTGAAAAAATTCTACCTCATCTCTGTAGGAATATTGATAAAAAAATATATTCCATCATTATGGCTGAATTTTAAAATGACATCTTCCAACCCCAAATATAACCCAAGGGTGCTAATGCTAACTCGTTTACAGACACATTAAGGCTTTGGAATTAACATAAACTATAATAGCCACACTTTCATCCCTTAATAACCAGAAAAAATTAACACCATTAGGGTGATCGAAGGTACTTTCGGGGAACCAGCAACCCCTAACTATTTGTATGGTGGATAATAACATCGAATATTAGTATAAATATTAATAGCATTGTGATGATAGACAGAAATGAGGGGAAGTTTAGTAATGTTTAGTTAAGTAGGTGCTTCATATTGTGTGCCTTTTGATCAAGGGTGGAACAAGTGATCAATAAATAATCGATTTAGGTTGACATCAAAACAGAGCCGGGAGATTTTTAATTTTTTTGAAATAGAGCACACAAACATATTCTTGTGAATGCTTTTGTCTACGAACATTTGGACAAACTCAAATATTGTAATGAAACCAACCGGTCCAAGAAGAAGTTTAAAAATTGGAAAATTGTTTTCAGGCGTTGACTAGTATGTGAAATAATATAGTCAGATAAGTATCTTCACAACAATAAAGGTTTCAGCTCTTTAACTTCACTAAAATCTACAAATGTAAGAATTGAAGAAATATGGATGTTAAAACATAGGCGAAATGGTGAATGTGTAAAGTGGCCACTTAAACCAGCCAATGACAGGTCATAAGCCCTGTAAATGCCTAGACTTCCATATTCCCTTATTTGAGGTATTCTTAATGACTGTTGTTATTTGTTAATAACAATGTACATGATATATTTCATTTACAAGTTGTTTAACAGATGTTTCTCAATCGTCTGTTTCAATTTTTTTTTTCATATATCTATACATACCATAATATTTTTCTTCGCCTTCGACTTCGCCTTTTTTCGCCCATGAAGAAGTGTAGAAATCGCAAAAATAAGATTTTCAGGCGACGCCTAGTATGTAGTTGAAATAATTCAATTGGATTAATACAATGTATGATAGGTGCCCTAATGTCGAAATTAGAGCAGAATGCAAGGCCGAGTTAAGCATTATCGACAAAATTAAGAAAGGTCTTTTGCGATGGTTCGGTCATGTGGAGCGAATGAATGATGAAAGAACGGCTAAAAAGATTTATGATGCGAATGTGTCTGGTTGTAGAAGTCGAGGAAGGCCGAGAAAGACATGGCACGATCAAGTACAACAAATTCTTGAAAGTGGTCATGTGAAAAGTCGGAATAATCGACGTGCGTGCATGAGAAGATGTATGAATGTGAAGGAAGCAAAGGAAGTGTGCCAGGACAGAGTGGTGTGGCGTTCTATCCTCTCTGCCTACCCCTCCGGGGAAATGGCGTGATGGTTAGTTAGTTAGTTAGTTAGGATTAATAAATACACCCGCATAAATAAAGGTTATAAAAGGAAATAATTAAAGATGTAATAGATGTTCAAATATGGGCGGAATGGTAAATGTTACACAGTGTGTAAAATGGCCACTTAAACCAGGCAATGACAGGTCATAAGCCCTGTAGATGCCTAAACTTCTATATTGCCTTCTCTCAAATGTTCTTCATCTCTGTTGTATTATGATAACCTTCGTTAATATTTTTTAAGATTCTTACTTGTTAATTTTTGTATGGGAAAAATATTTCATTTATATTTTATGCCTTGATGATGGAAAAGTCGTGTTTTGAAACCAGCCGGCAAATAATTATACATTTAGTGATTTAAAAAAAATAATATATATATATTTTAAAGTAAAACTTGACAAAGGATTTGATTTCTATTTTAATTTTTTTTTTTTTTTTTACTTTGTTAAATGCAAAAACCGTTGATGAAATAAATAAATAAGTTAAAAAATAAGGTAGTTGTACAATCCTAAGTGGCTAAGTTAAGTGTTAGTAGCTAAAAATTTAAGAGCACTGAATTGTTATTTTTGGATGAGGATCGTTCATATTGTATGAAAAGGCGTCGCGACGTACTGCTTAATAATTTATAACGACTTTTTATGACCTTGAAATACAGTTGAGAGTTGAGACTAATGAACTTGGCCTAGAATCCGAATCCGCAATTATTATCTACTATCGTTATGTAGTTTATTATTTTTCCCTTTTATTTAATCATTTTAGAAACACGACAGCAAATTTTACATAAATTTGCGTACAGATTATAAAAATCAATTCTAAAAAAAAGCTTGTGTACTTTTTCCACAGAAATAATATAAAATTAACAGTAATTAAATATGCAAGATGCAACGGTAGTTGGATAGTTTATAAAGCGTCATTTTTGAGAAAACTAGTTTAGAGATCAGGGTTGAATCAGGTTCTTGTCTACAAAACATTGGGCAAACAAAAATACAGTTCAAAGAAATAATCGTTTACTAAAAATGTTTTTTTTAAATAACATTAAAACATAATAATTAATGCAACAGTTATGAACTATTAAAATTGAATAACATTAATAAAATTTTCGTGGTGTGACTAAGAAAAGAAAAAATACGAAATATTCATAAATCAAAAAAAAATATTGTAAAACACAACAAATGCAATAATTAGCACAAAACGAAAGGTTTCGTAGGAGGTAATAAATTAAAATAAATAAAAATACCGAATGTACACTCCGAGCCATCCACGCACACACATGAACGCACATATAAAACATACACAAACATATACATTACATACGGCACATTTACATAGCATAAACGGCATAGGCGGCCTCCGTGGTGTAGTGGTCAAGACGCTTGACTCACACACGAAAGGTTCCGGGTTCGATTCCCGGTGAGAACACAAAAATTAAAATGTGTACTTTCTCAAGCCTGGGTGTTCTGTGATGTAATTCACCACTGTAATTGGGCCTCCTGGCCTGTTGTGGTGCAAAAAAAAAAAAAAAAACCACTCAAGATGCACATTCAGCAACTATCCCAAATAATCGACCCCATGAAGAAATTTTCTGTACAAATGCAACGTGCAGTTAAAAATGTCTACATCAATACTGAGTCCGTTATAATTTCTACAGGTACGTCTAATGAATGAATTCGAGGTATAATTGTTTTTACAAGTTGGTACATAAAAAAGGGAATTTAATCTAGTATTGCGAAGAGGACAACGGAAACCAATATTTTGTAAAAGATACGGCGAATCAACTATATTATTGAGAATTTTGAAAAGAAAAATTAAATCATATCTAAGGCGCCTTTTTTGTAGTGATTCTATATTAAAATTGATCAAAGATGCGCCGTAATCATTTTCAATGTTGCCAAAACGATATTCCAGGCTCCTTATAAATTCATTTTGAATGTTTTCAATTTGATTAATATATACACCGCAAGACAAATAAATTTACGAGTTCTCAAAAAAAACTAAAATTGACATATAATGAATTATTCTTGATATTTAATTAGTTTTTTTTATATTGTTTGACATATGTGATGACTACTCGTTATTTCAAGGTTAAAATAAAAAATCTTACTCATGAATTGTACTTAGAAATTGCCATTATATATCAGGTATCAGATTACCCGAACCTTAGAGACCCATAACGGTTCATTTATGGTCGAGTGTTTGTGATGGAATAATAAAAGACATGTTATTTTTTAATTCATATTTAAGAAGTAGGTTCTTATCGCTTTATTTTAAATTAAAGTATTTTACATTTAAACATATTTATAACATTTAAAAATATTTAGTACTTAGTGAATTCACCTTTATTTTTTATAACATGTAAAATTCTATTATTTAGAGAAGCGTAAAGCGAATCTAAAATTTCTGATGTTATTTCTTCTTCCCAAACTTGAATTAAGTTTTTTTTTAATTCCTCTATGTTTTTTGATTTTTTTTTCCCGACTTTTTTTTTCATAATCGCCCATAAATTTTCTATCGGGTTCAAATCAGGGCTATTCCCGGGCCACGTCAACGATTTTAAGCCAATTTTCTCCTTGAATTCATTGATCTATAAAAAAACAATAAATTATTTATCATGTGGTCACAAAATGCATTTAAAAATATATATATTTGTACTCACAGTGCGGGCTCTATGGCACGGCGCAGAATCGTCCTGAAAAATTGGGTCCGCGGTATACTGCGTAATGTCCTCGATTGTTGGAATAATATGTTTTTTTAACACTTTTTTGTACTGAATGGCATTTATCGTACCCTGTACAAAATTTAGAGGTCCTAAACCGTATGCTGTCATGCACCCCCAAATCATCACGTAGGGTGAATGTTTAACGGTTCGAGTGACGCACGACGGATGATATCTTTCCCCACGTTTTCGTCGAACTATCTTTCTGCCGTCTGGACCAAAAAGGTTGAATTTTGATTCATCAGAGAAAACAACATTTTGCCAATCCTCCAAGGTCCAATTCTGGTGCTCTTTCGCCCAATCCAGTCTAGCCTTCTTCATTTTGTCCGTGAGTAATGGTTTCTTTGCGGGACTCCGTGCTTGGAAACCATGCTCCAACAGCCGCCTGGACACTGTTTTTACTGAAAATGTTGATGTGCTGGTAGACTGCACCTCTGCGTGTATTTCAGGTGCCGTTAAAAATCGATCGCGCATAACAATTTTTTTTATTAAGCGATCATCTCGGGCAGATGTCACGCGCCCCCGTCCGCTTCCTTTTTTCCGTTCTATGGATCCAGTTTCTTGGATTTTTTTTAATAAAAACCTCACTGCACCTTCTGAATACCCAAATCGACGAGATATTTCACAATTAGATATGTTTTCTTGCGACAATGTGATTATTTTGGATTTTATCGCAATCGACATTTGCTTTGCACTTTCCATGATTGTTGTGTTATGTTCACTCAAACGCGGGTAAAACAAGACTGTTGAGACATTTTAAAATGTAAATATTGTAGAAAGGTGACACATAGTGTCCTTAATTTATTAAACAAAAGAAAGAGGTATCGATAAAGGATTTCTTAGAAAAAGGGTTCAGTAAAGTCAAGGGGCGCGGTAGCAGGTAAACTCGTATTTTTTTTTGTCTTGCGGTGTACATTATATTGAGGGGACCATACTAATGGAGCGAATTTGAGTTGACTTCGCACATAAGTATAGTAAAGAAGTTTTAATGTATTTGGTGATGAGAATGGCTTGGAGATTCTTAAGATAAACCCTAGAAGTCTGTACGCCTTATCTACTATTGTATTTATGTGATCTCTAAATAAAAGCTTATCATCCATCAGTACACCCAAATCTCTCGCTTTCATTGAACGATTGACAATTTTCCCAGATAGTTTGTAGTCAAATAGTATACTGTTTTTCTTTCGAGTAAATGACATGACAAGACATTTATCAGAATTCAATGATAACTGATTGTCCTTGCAATAGCAACAGATTCTATCTAAGTCAGCTTGAAGAACTTCGCAATCATTTATTGAAAACACAATTTTAAATACTTTATTGTCATCAGCGTGTAGCAAAAAAATTGAGTTTTATACATTTATTATTTATTTATTTATTTTACAGAAACAAATAGTCGACAATGATATAATAATATAAAAAAAATACGGTTTGAAGACAGACAAGTGAAGTTTCTAAATAAAAATAATACATATTAAATTGTGGCACAACAAAAGGGGGTATTGTATGAGAGTAAATGTATAGGTGTGTTTGTGTGTATGTGGGAGTAAGTGTTCAGGTGTGTGTAAGTGTGGGCATCATTAAATAGCAAGTGGGATCGTATCGCAGCCATTTAACCCTTTAAAGACAATTTAAAATATTAAACTGTACCTTAAAAAGATTACAACAAATTTTAATTTTTCGCTCGAGAGATTACTCAGAGACCCATCTGGCGAACAGCGTCCGCCTTGTTACGGAATAACCGTAGTTCGGGTGGGGTAGTTTACCACCCTTCAATAGTTCTAATTGTGGCCTTTTGTGGCTCAGTGGATTACACTCGTTATGGCGCTTAGGCACTCGAATGCCGCGGGCGCGAGTTCGCATCCCGGTAATGAGATATTGCAGGCCACGTGGCGGGGGTTTTATTCATTACGCTTGTAAAAGGGTAAGCGATTGATCAAATTTATCGATTTTTAAACGAACACTTATAGGCCGCGATTACAAACGCTATCTTCATCGGTATATTCGAGACAATATAAAAACAGATCGATATTTATGTAAGAAAAATTAATTCCCAATTTTCTAAACTGCCCGATGAACTAAAAAACGAAAAGTCGAATTGTAAATCTAAAAGTTTAGCAATTTAAAAATATTACTATAATATTTTAGATAGTGATAGTATTTTTCTGTACGTATGATGTCACTGAACTCTTCCTAAACAGCTTTACCGATTTACGGGCGGTTTTCAGCGAAATGTAGATTTTTGCGCTGCGCGTGTTCGTAGATATTAAAATTTTCAATCGAATCTGTGAAAAAAAGTAAGAAGCATAAATCTTTTTTTCATCGACCACCAGGGTTGCATTAACGAGAATGCATGTACAAAAAAATGATGTTGTTTTGTGTTTAAAAAAAGTTTGTCTTTGAATGTTTACAAACAACATTCACTTTTTATGGATCCCAATCAGATTCTTTCCTTACATTCCTTATAATTTCTTCTCGTTTATTTCTTTTTACTGGATTTTTCGTAACACTAAAATAATATTAACTGACATTCAATACATTTTTGAAAATCGCATTCATGAACAAAGTGCACCCCTGTTGGTGAGAAGAGCCGAGTTTGACATTTGCAAAAAGAATTCTGTATTTGAAAATAAATTATTTTATGTTATGGAATTCAACCATAAACAAGTACTTAGGAACCTCCTTAAATTAAATATTTGAATATTAATAATTTAAATTTTTGGGATTCAATCATAAACATGTACCTGGGTACCTACTTATCAATGAAAAGTCTTTTTCCAAGCTTAAAGCAGGCAAGCCAACGTTCGGGCAGGACAACGTCTGCCGGGTCCGCTAGTTTCTATATACTCGTATATTGTAAAATACCGTATCTTATCTTTCTAATATTATGTTTTCTTACTATTTTAGACTGTAAAAAATGATATTAAGTATTGTAATTATTTTTTTTAAAACTCTCTTTATAATAATATGTATGTTTAATAATATACAAAAATTAAATGTGAAATAGAAATAACATTTATAGATACATTGTTCATTAAAAAAACATGTACTTATAAAATTTGGGCATAGTCAAAATATTGTTGATAAAACCAGCCGGTCGAAGAAGAAGTAGAAGAGTTACGTAGTACGTAGATGAAGTAATTTGGTCAGAATCTCACCCGAATCAATAAAGGTTTCAGCTGTAACTTCACAAAGATTAACAGAAGGAATAATCGAAGGAATATAGATGTTCAAACACGGGCGACATGGTGAATGGTACTCAGTGTGTAGTGGCTACTTAAACCTGCCAATGAAAGCCGAGTAAATGCCAAGATGCCCTTCTATAAAATATTGTGTCACGAATCGATCCCGAGAACTCGTGCACGGTCGCCAAACGGGCTGACCACGTCGCCACGAGGCGCACGTCATTTGCACCCTCTTTAAAACACAACCTCTTCAATTAAGGATATATTTTGCAGCAATATACCCCTAACCGTATAACATCGCTCCAATTATGAGAAAAATATCGGCTAGGGGTGGTTTTATGTTATTATTTTTATTCCTCGTTCACATTTCAGCTAGGGGTGAGTTATTTATTTCCTCCTTTGATAGTTATATTTGTAAATCAATTGACTTGCATAATGTGCGGTTCTTTTGTGCACGGTACTGACGTACGTCAATCATAACTCTTATGAATTTTATTATTCATATTTAAAGCATTAACTTTGTGGTCAAACGTTCAAATAAATGTTACTAAATATTTGTATTAATCTTTTTCATTCTTGTGGCGAGTAATCGGGCGGATGCAGGATCCTGCAAGATTGTTTTCGACTCGATAGCAACTCTCACATAAATACCCTGAAAAAGGTAATCGAGTAGATATGAGTCCTTCTCGTTGTGCAGTGGTTGGCCGTTTCTTACGTCTAGATACTCTTACATGTTAATGGGGCAGAATCTAGCGACATTATTTTTTGCATCTAGCCACTCGTTTCGGATCTGAACAGTTATGTCAGAATTCAATTCGACTTCAAGATTTACTCATTTTTTTCTTATATTTTGAATGGGCTTTAAAGAAAAAAGTGCCAGCCTCAAAACGATCATAAATTTAAGTAAACCGAAATTGAAGGATTTTTATAATTTTAATAAATTTTGGATAAATTTTGACACTTTTAATGTGTAGATAAACGTATCGAAGGGGTTCTAGAACCGTCGGTATAAACCGATGTACTTACATCAACACATGACCGGGGGGGGGGGGTAGTGTTACCTTAGTAGTCAGTCGGGAGACTTTTATCTTCAACTATACCGTCAAAGTGAAGGTATAACGTCTTTATCTTCCCATCATAATCGGGCCCAAGACCTCAAAAACGGTAGGCGAACGCACCAACTACTACACAACTATGATGTCAAACTGAAGCTATGTCATTTCAGTGCGTAGATATGAGAACCGTGACGTACGCTTCCCCGTGTTTCATATCGATATACCAACCCAAAACTTGAAGCAGGGGGGTCGGTAGTGTATCTTCGTGATCGCTAGAGAGAATTTATCTTCAATTATACCGAAAAGGTGAAGGTATGACGTATTTATCTTCCCATCATAATCAAAGCTCAAGACCTCAAAAAACGGTAGGCGAACGCACCAACTACTACACAACGAGGAAGACTTATTTTCACTCGATTTTCATATTCAGGATTTTTATCTAAATAGTCGAAAACACTCTTCCAGGGTTCTGGTTCTGTTTCACACACAGAATTATCTTCTTCATCTGCATGGACACAGAATATAAGGCATTTAAAATACATAATTTCAAATATAATTCCTACATTTCACGGCAAATTTAATAACCTGAATAACGCGGAAAACGCAATAGAATTCCATCCCTCGCTGTGATTGGTTTAAACCAGAGGGAAAAATCTGAAATAAGCACCGAACACAGGGGTTGAATTTATCAATGGGTTTCCGGTCTGCGAGATCCGTAATGGGCATTTAGTTCCGGGGGGATCGAACCAGGAACAACTCTGATGGTATCGATTCGTACGACCCATCGGGCAGCGATAAACTTACGCCTTATTAACTGCTGTCATGTTTAGGCCCTTGGAAAATATAATGGACGATTTCCGGCAATGGTTTTTTTTTTTAATTAATAGGAAAAAAATGGATGTTGGCGTGCCCCAACCATTTAAAATATGCCTGACCCGTATTACAACATATTAATTTATTTACTGACATTTAAATTCCTTCCTCGACTTCTACAACCAGACACATAAATCTTTTTAGCCGTTCTTTCATCATTCATTCGCTCCACATGACCGAACCATCGCAAAAGACCTTTCTTAATTTTGTCGATAATGCTTAACTCAGCCTTGCATTCTGCTCTAATTTCAACATTAGGGCACCTATCATACATTGTTTTTCCGCACATTCGCCTGAGGGATCGCATTTCAACAGCATTCAGTCTACTTTCTTCCCTTTTTTTCCAACTCCATGCTTCGCTTCCATACATCCATCAATATTAGCATTGTAAATAGTTTTAGCCGTTCTTTCGCTGTCCATTCGCTCTACATTTGCAAACTAACGCAGAGCTCCTTTCTTGATTTTGTTATTAATGTTTATCTCAGCCTTACATAATGTGCGGATCTCAACATTTGTGCATCTATCGTACATATTTTTACGACACATTAATGGCACGTAATTTAATGTTTAAGTCTAAAGAAAGTTTTAAAAATACACTGTTTTTAATTCAATATTCTACATGACTTTTTTTACTTAAGTCCGAGGAGGCATTAGGGCGCGGTCCGGCCGGTTATTAATATTATTCTGGATTACTTATACACCGACATTTTCATAATATAATACCTCAAGGGCGCTTTACATAGTGATTCAGAAGATAAATAAACTTAATTGAAGGTTTTAAATTTGTAATTGAATTAAAACAATTTGTTTTGCTGTCACATGCTACGGATTTATTCAAATGATTCAGAGAACAAGTGGGTTTTAGGTTTTTTTTCCGAAACATCACTTCACTTTCACAGCCTCGCACCTCTGCTGGGAGAGCATTCCATGCCATAGGGCCTGCGACCGTAAATGCCTTTGAAAAGGCGGCCTCCGTGGTTCAAGACGCTTGACTCACGCACGGAAGGTTCCGGGTTCGATTTCCGGTGAGAACACAAAAATAAAAATGTCATTTTTCTCAAGCCTGGGTGCTCTGTGATGTAATTCACCACTGTAATTAGGCCAGCTGGCCTGTTGTGGTGCAAAAAAAATGTAAAAATGTATATGTAAAAAAAAAAAAATGCGCGTTCACTAAATTTAGTGCGCTGTTTGCGTAGAGGTATAAAAACTTTTCCTGATCTAAAGCTAGGGTTTCCTAGGACAGCGGTGCCCGTATTTTAACGGCCGTAGTGAACAGTGATGCGGTTGACAGCCGTCGCAACGGTGACTAGAGAGTGGTTTCCTATAAAAATGGTGTTGATAATACCGTTAAAAAATAAAACCACCCTCTATTCACCGCTACGACGGCTGCCTACCGCATCACCGTTCACTACGGCCGTTAAGATACGGGCACCGCTGTCCTAGGAAACCCTAGCTTAAGCGTGAGACGCCCGTCAGATAGTTCATCTGGAATGCTCGTTAGATGCGGGTTAGAACAAAAAAGCATTGAAATCCCATAGTTATTTGATAGTTAATACTTTAAATGTTTTTTTCTTAAATATTCTTATTAACATACTCGTATAATACTTTGAGCACCGGCCGAATACACAAAGAATTTACCCTGTGCCCGGCTTATTTTTGTGAAATTTCACGCTTTCTGAAGAGTTTCTTAAAAGTGTTCTTATTATGAAAATACTGGGTTAAATCAATTTAAACTTCTCATATGTAATTGTAATAATTTATAAGTCATTTTTGTATGATAGTTTTGCCAAAATTGGCCTTTATGGAGAGCCACATTGCAATGTTCGCACATATACAAAACAGTTTCACTCCGTTTTTTGTGCTTTGTATCCCGGAGCCGCGTAAACGCGTGATTATAATAACCACGCGTTGTGTCCCGGTCCCGTGTTTTCACGTAATTTACCAGCAGCGAAAAAGTACTAATAAAAGTTACTTGATGTCAATAAAATGCTATTTTTTAGACAGCTGGTAATTCACGTGAAAACACGGGACCGGGACACAACGCGTGGTTATATAATCACGTGTTTACACGGCTCCGGGATACTAAGTGTTAAAAGCCTATAAATCTAAAAAACAGCATTTAAAACAGTTTTTACTTCGAGGTACGTTTGAAACAGTTTTACAACTTTAAACCGCTCTTCTGAACAATTTACAAAATGTGACTTTCAGCTTTAAGATACAGATATTATATTAACAGCAATTCAAGTGTCCTTTTACTCATTTAAAAAGGCGTTCAATCCTCACTGTAATATCATTAATTATTTCAAAACGAGCAGCGGCTATTTCTGGTTGAGTATCGGGATTCGGGGTAAAGTTGTCAAGGGTGAGAACTTGGGGTGAAAGAAGGAGTGAGAATAAGGGATGAATTTCGTGTTTTCTTCTACCCTTCTCGCGTAACGAGCCTCTTCGTACGGACCGGTGGCTTCTGAGAGTACCGCCGCTAACAATAATACTACAGACAAATAAAAGTATTTTACATAAATTTATAATGACGAAATAAAAACAAGTCTAAAAATAAAAAATATTCTGTACCATCATTCCATGTCCTTTCCCTAGTTGGAGCATATGCTGTGCACATGTGGTGCCAGCACCTGTGCGTCCTCCCAAGTCAGATTCTTGTCCCGTAGTTCTGCCGACGAACGTCCAGAACGTCGAGAACATGATGCCTTGTAAAGAAGGCGAGCGTGGTAAGGGCTCTCAGGAGGCATCCGCGGTATATAGCCCAGCCAACCATATCGCCTCCGCTCAAAGTTATCACCGTAGTTTGCTGCGTCCGTTCTCTATATGTCTTACGTTTGCGGAAGAGATGTTAGTACGAGAAATTAAGGATTAATTCTATTTTCAGATTTAAAAAAAGCTGTAAATTTCTTGTCTCCTCTTTTCCAGTTGTAACTGCTCGATTGTGGGATAATTTACCCACTAATGTTAGAGACGCCCTTTCTTTATTTACATTTAAATCAAGATTGAAATGTCACTCTCTAAATATTTGAGTTGTTCCTTTCTCCTTCTTCTTGACTAACCATTTTCTCTCCTCTCTTAATTGGTTAATTTTTGTTTTTATTTTAGTATAAAATTATAAGATTTAGTATAATTCTTTAGATTATGTCCATATTTTTTCAAACTGAACGGTTTGGGTAGGTAGGAAGAAATTGCCTTAATGCAATATGCCCGCCCTCACGTGTATATTTATTTATTTATACAATTTATCATTGATATAATTTATTGTTCACTTATATATATTGTATATTTGTGAAAAGTGTTAAATAAATAGATAGATATTCCTCAATCAAGTGGAATCGACTTCCTTAGGAAGTCCATAAGAATCCTAAAAAGGAACAGTGCAAGGACGCAGCCTTGGCGAATTCCGGTATATAAATATAATTTTAGTAATCGTTATCATAAAAAAGGGTTAGTGGTGCAAATCCAATTTCGCCACCTGTCAAGGTTGGCAGATTTAAGTGGCCAATTAACACACTGCAACATACACCATTCTGCCTATATTTGATATTTACAATATATAGCTTCAATTCTTCCAGCTGTTGATGTTTGTGAAGTCAAAGAGCTGAAACCTTTATGGATCTAATAAAGATTCATCTGATTGTATTATTTCACTCAAATACTAGGAAACGCGTGAAAACATATTTCATTTTTTATACTTCTTGGACCAGGTGGATTCATTAACATTGTTTTGAGTTTGTCAAAATTTTTGTAGACAAGATTTGGATTCAACCCCCTAGGAAGCTGTTAATATTAACATATTACAACTGAGATGAAGAAAATTTTAAGTTTAGGCATCTACGGGACTTATGATCTGTCGTGGCTGGCCCTTCTCTAAAATCGTGACGATGGTGATGATTTTCGATAAGATAACGAATTCGCCAAATTAAAGATGTCAACTCTCTCGAGAGGAAGGACCCCGCGGTGGGGGTGAGAAAGGAGGAAGGGAGAAGAGGCTTGCGTAATGCGCCGAAAGGTTTATCGAAGCATACGTAATGAATTTCTGGAGGGTCCTTCCCCCTCCTCTCGGCCGCTTTACCCCCTCCACGAGCAGTCTTGAGGTAGCTACCGCCGATTCTCAAAACTAAAATTTACTTCATAAAATATTTGAATGCGTTTATATTTTAAGGGTGCAGGGATAAAATGGGATCATTACAAATAATAAACTTTACTAACTAACTAACTGGCACACTTCCTTTGCTTCCTTCACATTCATACATCTTCTCATGCACGCACGTCGATTATTCCGACTTTTCACATGACCACTTTCAAGAATTTGTTGTACTTGATCATGCCATGTCTTTCTCGGCCTTCCTCGACTTCTACAACCAGACACATTCGCATCATAAATCTTTTTAGCCGTTCTTTCATCATTCATTCGCTCCACATGACCGAACCATCGCAAAAGACCTTTCTTAATTTTGTCGATAATGCTTAACTCAGCCTTGCATTCTGCTCTAATTTCGACATTAGGGCACCTATCATACTTTACAGGAGGGAAAAAGAAAGATTTTTGAAAAAAATAATTAAAAAAAAAAAACATTAGCGTCCGTTTAATTGAACGTCGTTATGCGGAAAGAAGCCAGTCCACAATTTTGAACAAATGAGATATTGGTGTTATCAAGTTCAGAAACGTAAATTCTATGTTTTGCTAAAAAAAACAGCCAGCAGCTCAATCACAAATAACTATCGACGTGCTTAAAAACATGGTTAGCATTTTAGCGATCACAATGAGCAATAATGAGCATGCTTAGGTTATCGCAGTCATAAGTCAACGCGTGTGTAATCTCTAAGTTAAACGCACATGTCGGTTTGTTTTTTGTTTTCCTCGTAAATAAATACAGTTCACTGGTGAAAAATCGGCGTTTACTAAAAAAATAATACAAGGCATTTGTAAAATAGTAAAGAGTATCTAGTATGTAGTAAAAATGTGAAAATTAAATTACAATTACGATGGCGACTGCTTTTCTTGACATTTGGCTTGCCAACCACCGCCGCCGGCTGAATGCAATAAATAGCGTGATAAATAACAAACAAACAAACAAACCATCACGCCGTTTCCCCGTAAGGGTAGGCAGAGAGGATAGAACGCCACGACACTCTATCTTTGCATACAGATCTCGCTTCCTCTACATTCATACATCTTCTCATGCACGCGCGCCGATTATTCCGACTTTTGACATGTCCATCTTTAAGTATTTGTTGGATTTGGTCATGCCATGTCTTTCTCGGTCTTCCTCTATTTCTGCATCCATCAACATTCGCATTGTAAATATTCTTAGCCGTTCTCTCGCTGTCCATTCGTTCTACATGTCCAAACCAGCGCAGAGCTCCTTTCTTGATTTTGTCGATAAATAATAAATAAATAAATAAAAATCGCAGTTTCCAGTTAATCGCAGTTTCATTTTACACAACTATAAATATGAATAAAAAATTGTATAAACAATTCCCATACAATTTTTTTTTGTACTCCCAGGAGTTACAACAAACTCATTTTGGGACAGAATAATATTTACATAGATAGGGGCTAGATTTTTTATTGTCTATGCGCTCTGTAGCTGCAAGACGTGCTGTAATCTAGCTCCTGTATATCACAATTGGAGACGAGGAACAAGAATCCCAACCGTCCATGCGGTCTGTAGCTGCAAGATGTGGTGGGATATTTATTTATTGTACAGCTCCCTTGAGGTGATTTTCACAAAAACGGCGCTGTATAAATTATCAAAATATATATATATATATATATATAGTTGGATAATTTATATAGCGCCATTTTTGTGAAAATCACCTCAAGGGCGCTGTACAATTAATAAATATCCCAGTACGTCTTGCAGCTACAGAGCGCATGGACGGTTAGGATTCTAGTTCCTCGTTTTCAATTAAGATCAATAAAAAATTATAACAGATAGGAGCTAGATTACAGGACGTCTTGCAGCTACAGAGCGCATAGACAGTTAGAAATTTAGCTCCCATTTACACATTTTAAAAATTGACAAATAAATTAAGTGTATTAATGATACTAAAAAAAAATAAAAATAATATGAATAATAAAAAGGAGTAAGATTACAACACGTCTTGCAGCTACTAAGCGCATAGACGATTGGAATTCTAGACCCCATTTATAAAATTTAGGTATTTTTAAGTTGGTATATGAAAGCTAGATAACCAGTCATCGTGCAGCTACAAAGCGCATGGACGAGTGGAATTCCAGCAAAGTTAGAATGATATCAATAAATTTATAAAAAATAGAGCATAGTAGTAAGTTTGTCAAGTGTTCATGCCAAGAACTAAGCAATAGAAAACTAAATAAATAAAGCACTGTATCAACTCCACGGTTAACAAAGGGAGATAGATGTCCGAAGAGAATCTTTTGTAGACAGTAGGTAGATATATAAGTAAGAAAGAAATATCCGAGGAAAAAGAAGAACTTAAAACTAAATTTCACCTTCTACGTACCTCCTCAAATAGTAGTTTTTTTTAATGAATATAGTCATATTATTAAATAAAAAATCCAAAAAGCCTGTACGTGCCGAGTATTTCATGCTCCTATAAAATATTTTCCCTCTGTTGCAATAAATTTCGATCTTTAATAATAATTTGAGAACCATGGGATTGTTCAATCCTCTCAAAAATTTCCTTGTGCCGAATTTCCTTCATCCTCCCCCACCATCGCGGCCATTTCCTGCCCTAGCTACCCCGGGGGCGCGGGGCGGCGTCCCCATATCGAGGGGAATACATAGCCACTGTAGCCGGGAAGAATGGACGGCATACTTCCAGGAACGTAATATTTATATTGAAATTCCGAACGGGCTTATAATAACCTTATACATCAATAATGTTTTCAGAATGTCCAAATGGTCTGCAAACATTTGTGAACCTACTTATAATATATTATACAACATGTAAATCCAGTCCCTTATAATGTGTACACATAATGTGCAAAAAAATATATCATTATGAGTGAATCATAAGTCATTTGATAGAGCTGACAGAGAGAAATTGTGGAAGGTTTTATCGGAGTATGGAGTGAATGGTAACCTGACAAGGGCTATTGCGTCACTGTATAAGGATAGCACAGCATGTGTGAAGGTGAATGGGTCATTCACATCGTGGTTTAATATTCCTAAAGGAGTCAAACAGGGATGTGTAATGTCACCATGGTTGTTCAACATATACATCGATAAGTGAATAAAAGAACTGAAAGATTTAAGAATGGGAGCAAAAACGAGTGGTGAAACTGTTATCTGTCTTCTGTATGCGGATGATGCCGTGCTTCTTGCTAGCAGCAAAGAAGACCCGCAATTCTTGGTAACAAAAGTCTACGATGTATGCAAGAAAAGCGATTTGCTTATGAGTGTTGATAAATCGAAAGTGATGGTTTTTGAAAGGGATGAAAATATGAATAAATGTGAGATCAGTGTGAACGGAGATATTCTGAACCAGGTAGAAGAATTTGTGTATCTAGGAAGTATATTTACTGGGGATGGAAAGACCGAAATAGATATTGAAAGGAGAGTGAGTGCCGGGAACAGGGTTAAATTTACTTTGGAAAACAAATGTTTATCGCAGGAGGCAAAACTAGGAGTTCACAATGGAGTTCTAGGTGTCAACTCTAATGTATGGAAGCGAAGTATGGAATCGGACAAATAATGATGAAAGTAGGTGAAATGCTGTCAAAATGCGATCCCTCAGGCGAATGCGTAGTGAAACGACGTATGATAGGTGCGTGCACAAATGTAGAGATCCGTGAACTGTGTAAGGCTGAGACATGCATTACCGACAGAAACAAAAAAAGGCTGCTGCGTTGGTTTGGGCTGTAGAGCGAATGGACGGCAAAAGAACGGCTAAAAGGATCTACTATGCGAATGTTGATGGATGCAGAAAACGAAGAAGACCTCGAAAGACATGGAACGATCAAGTCTATCAAATACTTGAAGATGGACATTGCAAAAGTAGGAATAATCAGCGTGCGTGCATGAGAAGATGTATGAATGTAGAGGAAGCGAGGTCTGTATGCAAAGACAGAGTGGCACCTTATTGTGTGAACTTCCGTCGCGGCAGTCAGGATCCGATTATATCTTGTGGTCAGGAAGGAGGGGCACTTGACGACTACACGACACAGTAGATAAAATAGTTTTTGATCACAAATCTCTTATTCGCGACCGTTCAGAATATCAAAGCATATGCACTCTCGATCAGCTCAGTTGTTAATATTGGGGCCGGGACAATATCGGTACCCACGATAGGCATTGCAACATCTTAACCTGGGCCCAGTAGGTAGCAATTAAATTTGATGCATCATCCTAGTAAATGTGCTATGTATACATGTGTGTACACATAGAGTAAATTTGGCGTAACCATAGACCCTTATGACTTTGAAAATGTTATTAATAAAAAAAAAGGTTTATTTCCCTATTATATACTTGTGTATTCAGGTTAAGCATTTAATAAATGTAACGAAAATGATCAAGATTCACTGTGATTGTAGAAATGCAGTGGCCTATGCACTACTAGGTGCGAAAAATTTAATGATAAATATATTAAATTGTTTAACATCTCGTATAAAAATCAAAATGATTCGATTCCAAATTCGAGCGAAAATAGCGCGGAAGCTCAGACCGGAAGTTGGAGCTTTGGAACGATTTGAAATTTTCCATAAAACGGAAACGTTTCCAGTAACCGGAAATTCTAAATCTCACGAAGTTAATAACGGACAAATATGGCGTTCAGAATTCAAACATTGATTTAAATTTCGACGGAGCATGAAAAATAACATTCTAGAGTGACTGGAATATTTTGAGTCTGTCTAAATTTTTGTAGACTGGAACTGGACTTCTCCGGGGAATTATTTAAATTAACATTACAACGGAGATCATGAACATTTCATAGAAAGGAATACGGATGTCGACGCATTTTTTTATGTATATTTTTTTAAGCCAATCAACAGGCTTATGTGCGCCCAAACAGATTGGCATTAATGAGTATTTATAACACTTAATCTATCTAAAAAATTATTTAAATTTACTAAAGGTATAAATAAAGTAGCATGGATGATTGGCCTTGAAAGGGAGACTACACTTACGGAGAAATGGAGTCAATGTTCAAAATCTCAAGTCTACAAAAAAGTAGAAATAACGTTTATGTTCAATTTACTAAATGGCTTAATTGATGTACCATCGTTACTGGAACAAGTGGCATTCAATGTTCCAATCCGCCGGTTGCGAAATAATAATGTGCAGTTCCTTGATCAACACAGCACAAACTATGGCATGCATGCACTAATGTCCCGATTGTGTCGTATTGTAAATTCGAGACAAGATCTGGAATTTTTGGTGTTAGTCTTTATAGATTTAAAAAATCACTAAAATAGACCGAATCTTGTCTTGAGGGAGATATTTTTTTTGTCTTAGCTTTAATTTCATTTAGTTGTATTTTATTTGATAAGTACCTGTATTTATTATAAAAAATAGTATTTACACTTTTTAGAATGGACTGCATAAGTCCATCAATATACATTAATATGTCAAAATCTAGGCGGACATGGCAAGTGTGTCATCGCGAGTCAGGAGTGACAACACCGCTTGCTTCTTGAATGCTTGCCCTTGCTATATAGTTTGATAATTTATAAAGCGCCATTTTTGTGAAAATCACCTCAAGGGCGCTGTACAATTAATAAATATCCCAGTACGTCTTGCAGCTACAGAGCGCATGGACGGTTGGGATTCTTGCTGTAGGAACACATCGACAGTACCGTTTAATGAGATTTCGTTCACTGTTCTGAGGATCCTTGGCAGAGGGGAAAAGAATCCGATGTTGGTTTTATAATTTCCCACAGCAAAGACAGGATTGGTACGCAAGTTACGGCGAGGTACATTAAGGTTTATCTGAGCAAGGATATCATGGGCATCTATACAGTTAGATATTAATTGTGCAAGAATCTGAACTTTTAAAATTTATATGTTATACTAAAAATACTAATAATTCATTTGAAGCTAGCTCAAAGAAACTTTACTTTCCTGGCTCCGAAATTTTTGAATCAACTTCTTGCAGCCATAAAAAACTCCATAAGTGCCAATGTATGAAAAATGTTTGCAATTGTTTGCTGCACATCGATAGGGACGAGGTTGTCAATTTTTTTAAAGTTCGAGATTAGCATTTAGCAAAAATATACAAATCTGCTTTCCTTACATACTTTTACTTTTATTTGCCATTTATATATCTTGATATTTTTATGTTTTTTCATCATGTACTTTTGTATTATTTAATTTAGTACGTACTATTATTTGGCATATGATTGATTGCTCCTATTTCTTACTATAGTATTGAGTGAGTTTCTAGAAAACATATCTCAATTAACATTTCAATTATGTTTTTATATATATATATTCTTTTTTTGTTGATTTCAATGATACTCTTGTTTTGTTTTTTTTTTCATACTACCATATTTTACTATTATTTTGTTGATTTTAATGATACCATTATTTTGTATATTTGATTATGTGTGATTCTTAATTTGTATAACGTATATTTTAAAAAATATTTCTGATTATCTTTTTTGCGTTATATTCTTTGGAATTTTATTATTTTTTACTTATACCTTTTTTTCTATATTGTTTTTATATTGCATCACATGTCATTTTAATTTAATTTAATTAATTTTACTATGTATTTTTATTGTTATTTATTGTGGCTTGACACGGGGATAGCCTAAAAAGCCTTAATAAGTTCATTAATATTTAAACTAGTGTAATTTCCAATGAATAAATAAATTGAATATAAACGAATTGCTGTAAGACGTCACTCCCCATTATGTACTCAAGAATTGTTGTTTCTTTAACGTAATGGGAAACGTTAATGTAAATATACGAGGGGGGATAAAAAAAAATCGGGAATTTCACCATAACTTCTTTATCTTTTAATACTTTTATCAAAGTATTCTCTCTTGACCACAACGCACCTCTGCAAATGACCCTTTTTTGTTCAAATCAATTTTTAAATTCACTTATCGGGATGTTCTTTAGGCCTTCCGGCGATTTTTGTTTTACCTCCTCCACAGTGGCAAAACGCTTTCCTCTCGTGTCCCTTTTGAGTCTGGGGAACAAAAATAAATCACAGGAGGCTAGATCCGCTGAGTAGGGGGGGTGAACAATTGGTGACATGCCCGTTTTGGTCAAAAACAGCAGCAGAGGTGCGTTGTGAACAAGAAGAATACTTTGAAGGTGATCAAAATTCGGTATAAAAAATTAGCTATAACGAAATTCCCGTTTTTTTGGGTCCCCCTCGTATGTATTTAATATATCTAAAAATTGCTTTTAGTTGTATTTTTTTTTTTTAATAAAAATAAATATTTGAATTCTTGATGATTTACCCAAAAATTTAATTTTTTGAGGGCCATTTTCAACGAGTTGTAAATAACTCACAATTAGAAAATGGGAATCGAGTTGGGGTAGAGTGGGATTCGAACCACGGACCTTTGTTCCGTGAGTCGGAGACACTTGCCACAGGACCACAACCCGATTTATTATTAATTAATTAATTATGAATAACTTATATAGCGCCATTTTCGTAATAAAATACCTCAAGGGCGCTTTACATGGTGATTCTATTGTTAAGTTAATTTAATTGAAGCTTTTAAATTTGTAATTTAATTAAAATAATTTATTTTGTCACGTGCTACGGATTTATTCAAATGATTTAGAGAACAAGTGGGTTTTTAGTTTTTATTATTGTGTTATTATCTTAAAAAACTTAAAACTAAAATAAATAACTCCCTGTGGAGAAATGCCACCCGATCCGCAAACGTTTGAACATACTCAAAACATTGTTGAATTATATTATCTTAAATCATGTTTCAAACCGTTGGAATCGAGCATACACGCGGTGATATTCCAAACGCTCTCGCGACCGTAAAGAAACTTTCATCTCGCGTGTTGTGTATTTAAATCCACGAGATAGAAATGATTTCTACGGCCGCGCGGGCGGTTCAGAATAGCACCGCTGGAGAAGCTCGGTGGACGTAGCCATGGACAACATAATGGTGATGTGTTAAGGCAGCAGACTCATAAACTCATAAACTTCAACCACTAATTACGAACGCACATCAACGTCTGTGGTTAAACCGAGACAGAAAAACAATACCATATTTTTCCATCTATTCTCCGCGGAATAAATTTTATGGCACTACGAACGGAAGCTCTCGAACTAGGCATATGGGTAAATAAATTAGATTTTGCTCAGGTACGAGGTAAAAAGCTGCTGTATAAAACTAATCATCTTGTGTGGTCGAGGAAATAACGTCAGATTTTCACTGGCCAGAAGAGATTCCACAAGCGGAGCATCTCAATAAAAAAATATTAAATAAAATTGATTTAAAACAACATTGTTTTTAAGCACTTATTTTTAACTTTTACTGCCGACCGGTTTCAAAGCTACAAAAGATTCTTTATCAAGGTATACTTAACTAATTAATTCTATCCTATTTTAACAGTGATTACTAAATATTTCAAACAAACAAACACAAACAAACCATCACGCCGTTTCCCCGTAGGAGTAGGATAGAACGTCATAATACTCCATCTTGGCATACACACCTTGCTTCCTCTACATTCATACGTCTTCTCATGCACGCACGCTGATTATTTTTACTTTTCCAATGTCCATCTTCAAGTATTTGATGGACTTGATCGTGCCATGTCTTTCTCGGTCTTCCTCGTTTTCTGCATCCATCAACATTTGCACTGTAGATCCTTTTAGCCGTTATTTCGCTTTACATGTCCAAACCAACGCAGCACCCCTTTCTTGATTATGTCGATAATGCATGTCTCAGCCTTACACACTTCATGGATCATACGTCGTTTTACCACACATTTGCCTGAGGGATCGCATTTCGACCGCATTCAACCTACTTTAACCATCATTTTTCCAATTCCATACTTCGCTCCCATACATAAGAGTTGGCACTAGAACTCCGTTGTAAGCTGCTAGTTTAGCCTCCTACGATAAACATTTTTATGGCCAAAGTAGATTTCAGTGCACCGTTCACCCTGTTCCCGGCACTCACCCTCCTTTCAATATCTTTTTCAGTTTTTCCATCCCTAGTAAACATACTTCCCAAGTACACAAATTCTTCTACCTGATTCAGAATATTTCCGTTCACACTGATCTCACATTTAGTTCTTTTACTTTCGATTTATCTACATTCATAAGCAAATCGCTATTCTTGCATACATCGTAGACCTTTGTTACTAAGATTTGCAGGTCTTCTTTGCTGCTAGCAAGAAGCACGGCATCATCCGCATACAGAAGACAGTTAACAGTTATACCACTAATTTTTGCTCCCATTCTTAAATCTTTCAGTTCTTTCATACAATTATCGATGTATATGTTGAACAACCATGGTGACATTACACATACCTGTTTGACTCCTTTCGGAATATTAAACCACTATGTGAATGACCCTTCACCTTCACACATGCTGTGCTGTCCTTATACAGTACGCAATAGCCCTTTTTAGGTTACCATTCACTCCATACTCTGATTAAATCTTCCACAATTTCTCTCTGTCAACTCTTTTATTATTATTATTATTATGGATACCTTATACAGCGCCATTTTCGTAATAAACTCAAGGGCGCTTTACATAGTGATTCTATGGTTAAATTAATATATTTATAATAATTTTTGTGATGTTAGCTATCATATTATGTAAATGTTATCAACTATCAAATATATAAATTTAGTAAATAGGGTCTAGAATTTCAACCGTCCATGCGCTCAGTAGCTGCAAGACTTGTTGTTATTTAAATTCTAATTTTATAAATCTGCTTTTTATTTCGTTTTTAAAATATCACTTAAACTCTAAACTTCATTGTCAAATAAAAAATTTAAAAATAAAAATGTAAATAGGGGCTAGATTTCTTATTGTCCATGCGCTCTGTAGCTGCAAGACGTTCTGTTATCTAGCTCATATAAATCATAATTGTAATATATCATAATTGGAGACGAGGAACTAGAATCCCGACCGTCCATGCGCTCTGTAGCTGCAAGACGTGTTGGGATATTTATTTATTGTACAGCGCCCTTGAGGTGATTTTCACAAATATGGCGCCATATAAATTATCCAAACATTATTATTATTATTATTATAAGTTTATACATATAAAAATGTTATTTTTATGAACTCATAAATATTTTTCAATAATCAAAGACTTTTTAATTAAGAACAGTAAGTTATTGTAAATTGGGCGGATTAGGATATATATATATGTACGAGTATATATATAAAAATTAGAAGACTCACCATAGATACGGGTAGGGGGTGCGCTGCCGCTCCATTAGGGTAGGCGTAAGGTCCCATAAGATACCCCATGTTGAAGCCGGCGTGAGGAGGCGCTTCTAACTTGCCTGAAAAAAAAATAACATCAGGTTAAAATATACTTATGGTCACAATACAGCGCCCCGTGTACCAACAGTGTGAAGAGGAGAATAAACTATAGCGAATTTCACAATTTGGGAATAACGTTAAAAATACATTTAATACCTAGAGAGGATTTTTACTTTTCCAATGTGGTACATGTATAAAAAATAAATCTTTGTTCATAATTATCAGATTTGAAAACAAGCATGCAAAACGGCTCGCAGTTGGCGTCACGTCACTTTGACGTCATGTCCTCTGAATGCACCTCTAACAAACATTATTGTTATAATTATAGATTACTCACAAAGCGCCATTTTCGTAATGTAATACCTCAAGGGCGCTTTCCAGAGTGATTATATAAATAAACTAATTTAATTTGAACATTTTAAATTTGTAATCTAAGTCAAACAATTTATTTTTTTATCACATGCTACGGATTTATTCAAATGATTTAGAGAACAAGTGGGTTATAAGATTTCTCCGAAACATCACTTCACTCTCACAGTTTCGCACTTTACTACCGAATTTAGTGCGCTGTTTGAGTAGATGTATAATAACTTTTCTTATCGACGTAGATGTAGCTGATCTAAGCGTAAGACGCCTGTCAGTCAGTTCATATGGAATGCATAGTTCCCTTAGGTATTGCGGAGCAGAGTTGTACAATGATTTATACGTAAGCCAACAGAGTTTTCAACAGAGGATTCTACCCTCTGTGGAAAACGTAGCCTGTTTAATTACCAAAGTAGTAGAGTTATATGATTGAATTTGGAGATTCCAAAAATAAGTCTCGCTGCGGCATTCAATACAGACATATATAGGCGCGTGATGTGACTTTTATCAGTAAGGATGCTGACAAAAAATAATCATATTCTTAATTTTGGTATGTTTATTCAGAATTATTTAATACGCTATTTAATTTGTCGACTAGAATAATAATAATTAATAGTTGACAATTGATAAATTGACGGGGCACAGGCGCGTCTAGAGGTGAAGCCGTAAATTTTCTTATTTTCTTCTTCTTTTTTCGCTCTTAAGTGGAGCATGTGGACATCACCAGACGCCTCCGGGAGACCTTAACGTTAGCCAGGACTCTCGCCTCGTCCAGCGTCAATTCTGCGTCCCTTAGTTCGGCCGAACAAAGCTGAAAGATCGCCATCGATGGTCTTCCAGGACGGTCCCCGTAAGTAAGAAACGGAAAACAATTTTAACATCAAAACACATAAAACAAGACCCGAGACAATCGTCCTTAAATTAGAGCTAAGTGGCAATAATGCGCTACTTCAAACTTTATGATAAACGTAATTAGTCATTTTTCTTTGCATTATACAGGTTGGATGCTTCTTATCTCTCCGAGTCTCGGAAGAGAAATCTACAACTTTATGAACCTAAAACGCGTGCGCGAAAATTTGGACAATTGCTATGGGAACTAGACGCAACTCGACAAGCAGCATCCCGCGTATACAACAAATACTATCAAGAATAAGATACCTAGATATTCAGTACGTACGTTGGTATAGAAAATACGCATATGTAGGCTAGGTATGTGTACTAAAGATATTGTTTGAATCGCGTGCACCCGAACGTTTTCAGTGAGAATTTTAGGAATACTTATTTGAAGGTTTTATTTCTTTTTTATAATGTTTTTTTTTTTGTAAAATTTGTATTATTTTTTCAAATTTTCAAGGGATGTGCCGCATCCACAGTATCTATGGACGGAACGCGCCTGATATATATACAGGGCGTCCCAAACTTATGGGACATGAAGGGGAAGTACCTTGAATATCGTAGATAGTGTATTTTGCTGAAAGAAGACTTTATATAACTTTTAAAAGTTAGTAATTCCTCATTCATAGATTTTCTAAAAATTTCTTGCTTCGTCTGGGAATCGAACCGACTTAAATGTCAAAAAAAAATCACCCTACTTTTATGATGCCAATCGAAAGAATAGCTAGAAAATAATAACTTTGCTTAAGTAACATAGTATTTTAAAAAAAGGAACAACATGAAATTAACCATTTTAATCAAATTAAAAACATACATGAAAGTGCCGTAGTCAATTAAGTAAGTATTTTTGTAAATTAATTAATTAAATGCTCAAAATGTGATCCCTCTTGTCTTACGCAAATCGCCAATCTTTTAATGAGTCCGCTGCCTGTTGATTTTCTTATCATTTTATGGTGAACACTCGATGTGATATGGATCAATTCTGTTTGCAACTCGCCCAAGTTCTCGTATCGCTTTTTGTATAGCATATCTTTCACGTATCTCCAAAAGAAGAAATCCAATGGTGTAAGGTCCGGGGATCTGGCCGGCCATCTAATAGGTCCATTTGTACCAATCCATGTAGGAAAACATTCATTTAGAAAATCTGCTGCTCTCAGACTATTATAAGCCTGAGCTCCATCTTGTTGGAAAATTAAGTTTTCTTGCTCCTCCGCGGAAAGATTTCTTATCTCATCCCTTAAAATTTGAAGTATTCCTAAATACTTTTCTGTATTCAAGGTTCCTTGGTAAAAGTGGATTAAGAAAACCCGGTTTTTTAAAAGTCCGCACCAACAGTTGAGTCAAAAACACACTTGGTTATTCGTTTCAGTGACTCGTAGGGGATTTTCTTTAGACCAAATACGATTATTGTTGCGGTTATACATACCGTTATTGCTAAAGTTAGATTCGTCTGTCCAAATAATATTATCCAAAAAATTTGGATCTTCGAGCAAGCGTGCCTGGATATCAAGACAGAAATTTTTTCTCCTTTCTGTATCGCCCGGAAGTAATTTTTGAACCAATCGTCCTTCAACATAACTCTTAAAACCGTGTTTTTTTAATACACGGTGTATTTTACTTTTCGAAACTCTAATTTCAAGTTCTCCTTCTCTCACCGATGTTTTCGGAAAAGCCGAAAAGTAAATTAAAATATCAAGTTCTTCGTCGTTGATCATGTGGTTTTCTTGCTGTGGTTCTCTTGCGCGTTTATCGAAACGTCCCAGAGTTTTCAAATTGTCCACAAGCCTTTTCAAAACTTTACGAGACGGTATTTGTCTATCAGGATATTTTACGCTATACCACCGCAAACTTCTAGAGATATCTTTATCGTTCAAAAAATATGCTTCCATTAGATCAAAACTTACTTGATATGCCATGTTCGCAATAAATTAATACGATAACACTTGTGTAAGTGAATTAAGACTAAACAGATCAATATCCAAAAAACAAACGCTCGCACATACTGTTCCATTTTCAAATTTAAGAACAAAATTTATGAAGTGGGTACTTATTTACGAATAATCAATGCTATCTTTGGAATGATAATATCGCTACTTTTCGAACTTCGTCGTCGGCAATAAATAACTTTCTTGAAATTTGACTCAATCATTTTACGTTGTTTCTTCCTTTTAAAATACTATGTTACTTAGGCAAAGTTATTATTTTCTAGCTATTCTTTCGATTGGCATCATAAAAGTAGGGTGATTTTTTTTGGACATTTAAGTCGGTTCGATTCCCAGACGAAGCAAGTAATTTTTAGAAAATCTATGAATGCAGAATTACTAACTTTTAAAAGTAACATAAAGTCTTCTTTCAGCAAAATACACTATCTACGATATTTAAGGTACTTCCCCTTCATGTCCCATAAGTTTGGGACGCCCTGTATATATATATATAGTATTTGCGAAAATATACATAAATTAAATGCAGAGTTATTAAAGTGGATGCAAATACCACCGAGGACGACGAGAAGACGGGTAGACACAAAAAGTCGGTAAGTGGTTATATACGAATATGTACTTACATTAGTTAAAATGCTTGCTAGCAAAATAAATGGTTAAAACATAAATAAATGTAAAAAAATCACATAAAATAATTATTTGAAAAACTAACAAAAACACGTTAATAATGCCTCTGAGCGACGCAAAAAATATTTTTTAATCGCTTTTAAAAGGGATTTGTATTGTGGGCAGTTATGCGCCCTTGTTACGCCACTAATGGGCGTCGAACACGAATACTACCGGTTCGCTCACCTCTCCACTTACCATACATATTTATATGTACACACACACGAGGCGGGTACCGCACGTCTACAAGAGCGACCACTCAACGGGTTAAGGCTACCAGATACCAAAGGTGGTAAAAAAATATTAAATAGTTATTTCAAAACAGTTATTTACTCTTCCGAAACAGTTTCGCAAAAAAAACAACTGTTACTGAGAAGAAAAACTAGTCAAGATATTATTTTACTGATGAGGAAATTCAGGGTCATTTTCTTATTTTTTTTATTTGTTAATAGGCTATTAGACTAAGCTATTAAAAAAATATATATATCGTATTTTCAGTCAATGTTTTGTATTTCTGAAATAACTCCGCGTGTGACGACAGAGGTTGTTCTCTGTTAGTTCTTCCGATGGTTTGTTTACGGAAAGCCAACCGGATATCTAGATTTCAATCAATTATTTGAATAAATCCTTAGCATGTGATGACAAAGTACATTGTTTTTCTTAAATTACAAATTAAAAAAGTCAAAATTAAATTTATTTATTCAAATAATCACTTTGTAAAGCGCCCTTGAGGTATTATAGTACGAAAATGGCGCTATATAAGTTATACATAATAATAATACTAATATCCTTCATAGCTCTCATTTCATTGGTTGGTTCATATGAATCAAAGTAAAGCGTTTTTATTAAAATTTTCTTTTTCAATTTATTTCGCACAATTTCTAGAAACTTTGCCATACAATTTAATGCTCTAATTTTTACGGGCGCAAGAAAATATTTTTCGTAACCAATTTCCCGTAGGGCTGAAGTTCCTCATTAAACTGCTCCGTGACACTGTTTCTAGATAACACATTTCAATTATTTTTTTTCAAAAATTTAAAAGCTTTATTTATTTTCAATTTCAGAAATAGTGATTTTAATTTATTTTAACTCGACTGATTTCATTGCCCCTTTAACTGTGTATTCGACAAATTATTTTGAGAACTTGGAATATAATTAAACAATATAGGCACGTTTTTACAATGTGCATTTAATTTTTTAGATTTATCAGCTTACTTAAAACTTATCTTAATCTTTTAAACTTGTCGTACTTTTCTAAGCGAAGAATATTTAATTGTACAATCAATTTTATAAAATGGCGAATGGCACACTGGACGCCCTGATTCAATGACACTGATAAGTAATCAATGTACAAGATCGCCGTCTTCCTTTGTTGTGGCGTCTGGTAGACATTATTATTTTGTATATTCTCCAATCGTCGGACCACACCGGCTAGAAAATGAGTATGGAAAAATTTAGTCTTTTGTCTGAAAACAAACTTAAAATACTGTACTAAAGGGAGCTTTTTTATGCAAGTGTCAAGTTTTAAAACTTCATTTTAAATAGATGAGAACATGAAATTTTATTTTTTTTAATCCAATAGTCAGACCACACCGGCTACGAAATGAGTATGGAAAAATTTTGTCTTTTGTCTGAAAACAAACATAAAATATTATACTAAAGGGAGCTTTTTTATGCAGTGTCAAGTTTTAAAACTGCATTTGAGATAGATGCGAATTTGAAATTCAATTTTTTTTTATCCAATCTTCAGACCACACCGGCTCGGAAATACGTATGGAAAAATTTAGTCTTTTCTCTGAAAACAAACTTAAAATTTTGTACTCAAGGGAGCTTTTTTATGTATTGTCAAGTTTTAAAACTGCATTTTAAAAAGATGCGAATTAGAAATTATTTTTGTTTTAATGACAGTCATCCTAACGAAAAAAATGTTTGGAGTGTTTTGCGTTTTTTCGAGTTACGTCGGTTTAGGAATTACACAGCATTCTAAAAGTTTGTGAAAATCACCCCTAACTGTATTAAGCAAATGCACGCACAGTGAATTATAATCCAATTTGTAAGGCTGGACTGCGATTTGCCTAAATTTTTATAAATATTTCACTGCTCCACTAAACCTCATCCATTTATTATTATTATTTATTATTATGTTTTAATTATTATTTTAGTAATTTATTTTATTTATTTTTGCACCTTAACAGGCCAGGAGACCCAATTGCAGTGGTGAATTACATCACAGAACACCCAGGCTTGAGAAATGTCACATTTAATTTTTGTGTTCTCACCGGCAATCGAACCCGGAACCTTCCGTGTTTGAGTCAAGCGTCTTGACCGCTACACCACGGAGGCCGCCTGACATGATTTATGGACACTTAGTGGGTCGAAGATTGTGTTCGCCTCGTGGTCTGGCGGTCAGCGCGTTTGCCTAGCATGCGAGATTTCTCGTATTCGATTTAGATATGTTTAACGCAAAAAAGGGGCATGGTTGCTCAGATTACAGAGGGGTAATTATTCCTATATTATTAAGTGTTAACCAGGGGCGAATCATCAAAATAAGCGATTTTGCACAGCTAACTATTATATTTGACTTTCGATAATAATGTTTATAGTAAATATATTTATTAATTAATTGTCGGACTCGGTAATGGTCAGCGCGTTTGCCTACCATGCGAGAGGCTCGGGTTCGATTCCCGGCATGGTTGATATGAAATATTAATTTAAGGGTGTTTTCACACTACAATATTTCATAGTCCCTGGACTGGTACCCGAAGTGAAAGACTGATCAGTGATCAGTGATCACCTTACCTTCATTTAACAAAATTGATCAAAATATGCTGCGATTGGATACCAATCTAGTGCTCTATGCACCGTTATGTGCGGAAAGGGGTGATGATGATGATAAATTACATTTATGGAAAAATAAATAAAATAATTGTTATTCATTATAAATCACCACCACAAAAAATGTATTTAAAAATAAAATCTATCATCAAAAGATACATTGTTTAAATTATATCCGTAAAAAAAAAAAATTTTTATATTTTGTAAAATGTTTCTCTCGGCACGGGACACCCCAGTGAGGAAAAATTATTCTGTATAATTTTGATCCTATGAAACTCAGAAAATAGGATTATGGCATTATCCGCGTGTCTTATTCCCGTATTCAGAGACAATACTTGAGGTGAGTGAAGTACATTCTAATCTCATGTGGGGAGAATAACCCGAAGGTGAAGAATATAGAATGTACTTTCCTCACCTTAAGTAGTCTCTACAAATTCAAAAAAAAAAAGAATACAAACAAGGTAAAAGTATAAATAAATAAAAATAAAATAAATCAACATTCAATACGGAAAGTCAATTTAAAATATTTAAGGTTCATACAGTAGACACTCTTTATAAAATAAATTCTATTATACAAATTTATAAAAAATAAAAAAATAAAAGAATTTGAGATGAATAAGTCACTCAGATACCAACATAATATTAAAATTCCTAAATTCTACACAAGTCATGGTCAAAATAGCTTTGTATTCAAAGGTGTAAAAAATTATAATAATCTTCCCAGTGAACTAAAAGCTATTAAAAATAATATATCAATAAATAAATTTAAAGTTAATCTGATGAAATTTTTTGAACACGAGTAAAAACAACATTAAATTTTAATTAGTGTGAATTTATAATTGTTTTATGTTTTTTCTATATATATCCTATGTTTTTATTTTTCTTTTTCATGTACTCGTATTTAAAATTATATAAACTCCTATAAGTAAACAACTAAAACAGTGTAAGTCACTCTCCAAGCACAAGAGTTAGTCTCTCTTTTTTAGGAGAGTTACAGTGATAACATTTACTAGATGTTGTGTAAAAGTAGATATTTTTGGAATTTTACAAAAAAATGCTTTTATGAAATTTATTAACAAAACGTTTTTTTTACGTTTTCCACAGAGGGTCGAATACAAACTGTTGGCTTATGTAAAAGTCACTGCACAACTCTGCTCCGGAATATCTAAGGGAACTATGCATTCCAGATGAACTATCTGACAGGCGTCTAACGCTTAGATCAGCTACGTCTACGGCGAGAGGAAAAGTTATTAAATCTTTACGCAAACGCGAGGTGCGAGGCTGTGAAAGTAAAGTGATGTTTCGGAAAAAACTTAAAATCCTCTTGTTCTCTAAATCATTTGAATAAATCCGTAGCACGTGACAACAAAATAAATTATTTTAATTAAATTACAAATTTAAAATAATCACTATGTAAAGGGCCCTTGAGGTATTTTGTTACGAAAATGGCGCTATATAAGTTATCCATAATAATAATAATAATCAGCTTCCCATTGTTTTCGGGGCCGAGCTGCATTAAATAAAATAATTGATAACACCTTTTGATACGCCTGATTAAGAATAATTCTTTATAGGTGCAATGTTGACAATCCAAGGGTTTTGGATCTAAGCTTTAGGCACAATCTAAATTATGCCTTAACCACTATTATTATGCCTCATTCATTCGAGTAATCGGGGTGATGTGGTCGCCCAAGGCACAGAAATAAATGCCCTTATTAGGGCCAGTTCCACCGAGGAGTCACGTTAAAAAAAGTTTTAAGTACAATAACTGTTCTAAATTTGCTGCAGCAGACAGGAAAAATATTTTTGAGGAGGTCATATGGAAGCCTAGGCATAAACAGGGCTTATGACATGTCATTGGCTGATTTAAGTGGCCACTTCATGGACCAGGTGGATTTATCAACAATATTTTGAGTTTGTCCAATTTTTGTAGACAAGGACTGGATTCAACAATTGAAGAAGTATAGAAATTGAAAAAATAAAAATTTCAGGCGTTGCCTAGTATGTAGGTGAAATAATTCAATTCGATGAATCTCACCCGCATACATAAAGGTTTCAGCTCTTTTACTTCAGAAACATCAACAGATGAAAGAATTGAAGTAATATAGATGTTCAAATATGGGCAGAATGGTGAATGTTACACAGTGTGTAAAGTGGCCACTTAAACCAGCCAATGACAGGTCATAAGCTCTGTAAATGCCTTGACTTTTATATTACCTTCTTTAATATGTTCTTCATCTCTGTTGTAATATGGTAATGTTAACAGCTCCCCAGGGAGTTGAATCCAGTCCTTGTCTACAAAAATTTGGACAAACTCAAAATATTGTTTATATAGTCACTTTGTAAAGCGCCCTTGAGGTATTATATTACGAAAATGGCGCTATATAAGTTATCCATAATTATTATTATTATAAAACTCGCTGCGATTAGTGTACCAATGCAGTGCCTTATGCACCATTGGCTGAGGAAAGGGAACGATGATGGTGATTCTTTCTACGTCCGCACACAGAGTAAAGAAACATCTCCTTTCTCTTCCTTAATCTCTCCTCCTTTCCTTTTTCCTCTTTCCGCTTTTTTCCTTTTTCCCATTGAGTAATAGTTTTGATTTAAGGTAATTTATAAACAAATACGTTTATTTATATTTTTTATATATTTTAAAATTTTTAATCTTTTTTTTTCTATTGAATATGTTCTTTAACTTGAATTATAAAAATAAAACTTTTATTTTATTGGTTGGTTGGAAGAAATTGCCATTTGGCAATAAGCCCGCCAATGTACAAATAACATTATGTACAAAAAGTTAAATAAATAAATAAATACAGCAATAATGCCTGTCAAGATATTCGATTCTCTTTTGATTTTATAATTCGTAAAACTGTCATACACTGATCGCCTACACATTATTCTAAGCGACAGAACGCTTGATCCCTAAATAAAATAAAATAACAAAAACAAAACAATAACTAGGTAACGTTACGTAAGTAACAACACTGAGTAGTTGGGTAACAGACTCAGAAGAAAAATAATATTTGCTTTGTATTTTTTGTAGCAAATCCTGAAAACGTTCTTAAATAGGGTTGCCAAAAATTATCATTCGAACAAACAAACAACCCAAACACACCGTTTCTCCGTAAGAGTGGGAAGACAAGATAAAACTAATTAACTTGCGAGTTCCGGGCCGGGATACCCGATCATCAACCCTGATGATGGACGCTGTAACGCGATCCGAAACGTCGGTAGAGAGTACGAACGACACACGGCATAATAACCCAGAAAAACTTATTGTGAAAAAAAGATATTTTAAAGTTTGTAGTTTGTAGTTTATAGTGAGTATTTACAAATGGAAATAATATTAAAAATGAAGAAAATTTGTAAGAGTAAATCAAAATTAAGAATTGAAATAAAGAATGAAAAACATGCTCGGATAAAAAAATAAAAATAAAATAGTAATAACATTATTTAAAAAAAAGAAAAAACATAAATATACACATATTTATTTTAAGGGATTCAAAGAAACGATGAGAAGAATCTTTAAGTGAAATATAAGACAATAAATTTAAATCAATTTAAAAAACATCTTCAAAATTAATGACACATTATAGTAAGAGCAGCAATATATTGATTTTATTTACATATATAATATAAGTAATTAAAAGTAATTTAAAAGTATAAAAACATGCCAATGCAGCAGAGAAAAAATAAAAAATAAAGAAGGAATAACAAGTACAGCAAGTAATCTTTAAATTTTGAAAAAGCAATGTAAGGAGAAGATTTTAAAACAAGAGAAGTCGATAAAATTTCATTAAAGCGATTTTAGTAGTAATACACATTTCAAAAGAGAAATTTGATTTATAATAATAATATCATGTATGTAATTTGAGTGATATAAGAGAAAAAGGGATCAACGGGAGTTTTATTCAAAAGTTTTCAATACACTATGTATTATCATGTAAAACCATATATTTTCTACTAATATGTAATGATGATTATTATTATAATTTTTAATTTTTTTCTTACTCTTCATTCATTTTCATTTTTTGCTACTTTTGTGTAAAATGCATTTCTGTCTTCATATTTAAAAACGCACTTCTGTTCTTTCAACTTTCTTTATACGTATGTATACATATACATATGTTTAGGTAATTTATATAGCGCCATTTTTGTGAAAATCACTTCAAAGGCGTAATACAATAAATAAATATCCCAGCACGTTTTGCAGCTACAGACCGCATGGACGGTTGGGATTCTAGTTTTTCGTCTCCAATTATGATACATAACAATTATGATACATAGGAGCTAGATTACAGCACCTCTTGCAGCTACAGAGCGCATGGACAGTGAGAAATCTAGCCCTTATTTATATATTTTTTTAAATCTTATTTATCTTACCCCTACGGGGAAATAGCGTGACGGTAGTAGTAGAATTAAAATAAAATATTTTTTTACAAAATCGTAAAAAACAAAAATAATATGCAAGCTATGTGCCAACCCTGTTTCTAGTTAGAGAAGGTAGAAAATTTTGGTCCTTTTTTCATCGAAAATAATGTTTATGATTGAAGGACAAAGCCAGCCTTTTTTCTGACAGGCGTCATAAAAATGTTATTTTTTATTATCATTTCGGGATTATTTATTGGCATAATTTTCTTAAGGACATGCAGGATCTCATGCGGCTCGGATTATTATTATTATTATTATGGATAACTTATACAGCGCCATTTTCGTAATATAAAAACTTAAGGGCGCTTTACAAAGTGATTATATAAAGATATAAATTAAATTTAAACTTTTTAATATAAAAGAAAAATAATGCACTTTGTCACTACATGCTAACAATTTATTCAAATGATTTAGAAAACAAGTGGGTTTTAAGTTTCTTCCGAAACATCACTTCACTCTCACAGTTTCGGACTTCTGCTGGGAGAGCATTCCATGCCGTAGGGCCTGCGACCGCAAATGCGCGTTCGCCGAATTCAGTGCGCTGTTTGCGTAGCGCTATAATAACTTTTCCTTTCGACGCAGATGTAGCTGATCTAAGCGTAAGACGTCTGTCAGCTAGTTCATCTGGAATGCAGAGTTCCCTTAGATATTCTGGAGCAGAGTTATGCAGTAACTTATACATAAGCCAACAGAGTTTGTATTCCACCCTCGAGTAGAGGCGAGTCATTTTATTTATTGGTAGACCTGCATAGATACCATTACAATAATCGACTCTAGACACTACACACGCATTTATTAATTGACTGGCGGCATCAACTGGTAATTTTTTGCTTGGATTGGATATTTGAAAAAAGAAATTATTTTTGATACGTAACAAATTATTAAGTATTTATTCAATTTAACTATTGCAGCAAAGTTTTGAGTGTGTCCAAATATAGGTATAAAAATAGGAACATTGTTTTCAGGCGTTGCCTGGTAGGTTCAGCACACCACTAACAATTCTTTCAAATAATATTAAATAAATTAAACCAAAAAAAATAATACAAAACTTATCAGAGATCCTTGTTACAACGGTATTTTGTTGTATAAATATGGGAAAAATACAATCGACCCGTAGACCGCAGAGACATAAGAATATGATTCTCCACTCGACCACAATCGTTATGGGCTCTTTACAAAGGTCTATAAATGTTATATTGTAAGAATTATCATATTGTAAATATGAAGAGGACCATAATGCTAGGGTATTATTTGATACGTCGTAAAGTGTAAAGATTTATGAAGGCGATTCGAGAAGTTGTTAAGAAGAATCTGGGAACTATGAACTCATCCGACGAATTCAGGGGATATTTTTTTTCAAGTTGGGTTTCGTTATGTTGACGATATTATATAGGTAGGAGAACATTTTATAATAATATATGGTTGATTAATACAGCGCTATTTTTGTGAGACATCACCTCAAAAGCACTATACAATTCTCTACTTTAACTAACAGACTGCAACAGAGATGAAGAACTTTTTAGAGAAGGCAATATGGAAGTCTAGGCATCTACAGGGCTTATGATCTGTCATTGGCTGGTTAAGGTGGCCACTTTACACACGGTGTAACATTCACCATTCTGCCCATATTTTTATTTTTTTATTTTTTTATTTAAATCTTAAAGTAGGGCACACATATCATACATATTGTTATGTGTGTTCTAATAATAAACTAACTAACTAACCATCACGCCATTTCCCCAGAGGGGTAGGCAGAGAGGATAGAACGCCACACCACTCTGTCCTGGCACACTTCCTTTGCTTCCTTCACATTCATACATCTTCTCATGCACGCACGTCGATTATTCCGACTTTTCACATGACCACTTTCAAGAATTTGTTGTACTTGATCATGCCATGTCTTTCTCGGCCTTCCTCGACTTCTACAACCAGACACATTCGCATCATAAATCTTTTTAGCCGTTCTTTCATCATTCATTCGCTCCACATGACCGAACCATCGCAAAAGACCTTTCTTAATTTTGTCGATAATGCTTAACTCAGCCTTGCATTCTGCTCTAATTTCGACATTAGGGCACCTATCATACATTGTTTTTCCGCACATTCGCCTGAGGGATCGCATTTCAACAGCATTCAGTCTACTTTCGTCCCTTTTTTTCCAACTCCATGCTTCGCTTCCATACATTAGGGTTGGTACCAGAACTCCATTATGAACTTTATGAAATTCTAATAATAACATTGCAAATATATTTAATTTATAAATTGTTTATCACATATGTCTTGACCATTATTTTAAATTTTGATATGTTTTTTTCTTCATAAATATTTTTTTCCATTTCGTAATACTTTTTAATTCCTTTAAATAAAATTGAATTTTGTGACTTTGCCTTTTTCCTAAATGGAAGTTTTATTTTGTTCTTTTCTCTAGTATTGTGATCGTGTTCATGCTGGTTCCGATCAATTTTTTTCCAAAATTCTGTTTTTTTATTAGAGTTTATAATTTTATGAACAAATATCATTGTATTGTAAAATATTCTTTGTTTATATGTTAATAATTTCATTTCCTTTTCCATCGACTTTACCCTCGTATATCTGTTTTTTTTTCAAAATGATTCTAAAGGCTTTATTTTGTAATACAGTTAGTTTATCTATGTTTTCTTTGTTTGATAAAAATAAAATGCTACTAAAGTAGTTAACGTGTGGTTCAATAATTGCTTTGTAAATAGTTTTGCAGGAGTCCTTATCAATAAATCTTCTATTTGAACATCTATATTCCTTCAATGAGGAAGTTCAGTAGTTTTTTAATTTTTTTTATTTGTTAATAGACTGTTAAACTAAGTTAAGTTTTTTTTTTTTAAATTTATATATATCGTATTATCGGCGCTACGATTTTTCAAAGTTTTGTATTTCTGAAATAACTCCGCGTGTAACGTCAGAGGTTCATTTCCGCTTATTCTCATTCAGTTCTTCCCATTGGTCCAGAAGCGACAAGCAGGCCGGAAATCTTCCATAGCTCTCAGATCATAGGTTGATTCACATGAACCAGTGACGTCATTTAAAGTAGTGCGTTTTTATCAAAATATTTTTTATTATTTTTTCTGTACATTTTCAAGAAACTTTGTAATTTAATGCTCTAATTTTTACCCCGCGAAGGAAAACATTCTTGTATCCAATTTCCCGTTGGGCTGAAGTTCCTCATTCTTTCATCTGTTGATGTTTGTGAAATTAAAGAACTGAAACCTTTATTTATGTGGGTTTATTTAAGTTCTTCATCTCTGTTGTAGTCTGTTAATATAAGCAGCTCCCCAGGGAGTTGATTCCAGTCCATGTCTACAAATATTTCAAGGCATTTCGTTTTGCCTGAGTATAAATTAGAGTTCCAGACAGCGGGCATCGTGTTAAAAGTTGCTCCAGCAATTCCCAGGCAAGATGCGAGCTCTTTATGCATGCTTCCACCCTCAGTTATGCGAACTCCCAAGTATTTAAAGCCGGCATTAAAAGGGACGCGGAATTGACGTGAGAGGTGGTGAGGGTCTCTAGGAGGCGTCTGGTGATGTCCACATCCTGCACTTAGAAGAGGATGTGGATAAAAAAAGAATACACACAAGACGAAGGGGTGCTGCGTTAGTTTCGACATGTAGAGCGAACGGACAGCGAAAGAACGGCTAAAAGGATGTACGATGCGAATGTTGATGGATGCAGAAAACAAGGAAGTCCGAGAAAGACATGGCATGATCAAGTCCATCAAATACTTGAAGACGAACATGTCAAGAGAAGGAAGAATCCTCGTGGGTGGATGAGAAGATGAATAAATGTAGAGGAAGCGAGGTCAGTATGCAAAGATAACGTCGCGTTCTATCCACTCTGCCTACCCCTTCGGAAAAACGGCGTGATGGTTTTGGGCGTGAAATTTATTTGTCAATTTTTAAAATGTGTAAATGGGGGCTAAATTTCTAACTGTCTATGCGCTCTGTAGCTGCAAGACGTCCTGTAATCTAGCTCCTATCTGTTATAATTTTTGATTGATCTTAGTTGAAAACGAGGAACTAAAATCCCAACCGTCCATGCGCTCTGTAGCTACAAGACGTAGTGGGATATTTATTAATTGTACAGCGCCCTTGAGGTGATTTTCACAAAAATGGCGCTTTATAAATTATTCAACTATATATATATAAAGTGGAGACCATTGGCAAACGAAAGAAGTGGTGGAAGGCCAGAAAAAAGGTGACACAATGACATTGCCTCGATAGCCAGTAAATATGGGTGAAAAAAGCAGGTGATGGCAAGGAATGGAAGCGTTTGGAAGAGGCTGCCATCCAGCAGTGGAAAGAACAAGGCTGTAGAAAAAGAAGAAGCACACGGGACACAAGTTTCAAAACACCATTCCACGTCGTATTTATTTGTTTCTTTAAAAACATAATACAAACATTGAAGCTTAGTCTATTTCTTTACGTGCTCTCGGTTTAGGTAACAGGATTACGTAGGAACCCAAATATTTTGTTGACGCTTTATCTTTTATGTAAAAGCTATCTATGGAACGAATATGTGGGTTAAAAATAATAAAAATAAATAAACATTATATTATAGCGAGCAAGTAGACGAATACAATACTACGCTTTTAACGTTTTTTTTTCAACAAAATTTTGGGTAGGTACGTTTGGATTTTTTCATCATGGGATTATAATATATACACGGTTTTTCAGGGCCAGACCGCGAAACTTCAGAGGAACATTCCTTAAGCTTTAAAAAAAAATACTTTCCAAAAAAAAATTTCCAAAAAGTCATTTTTAAAAAATAAAATGTATAATCTCAAAATGGAGTAAATCTTTAACTTCTCGGACTAGCATCCCTTCCGCAAACCCCTACCCCTCCCCGACAAAAAAAATGCGTTAAAAACTAATTTGACCAACGAAGCGATACGCACCGGACGCGGACAAGGGAAGCGGCTGGCAGGGGCGAACCGTGTTAAGAAGCGATTATGCACAGCTTACCATTATGTTTGACTAACCATAATAATGTTTTACTGTAACTTTATTTACAGAAAAAAAAATAATTACTATATTTCAAATCATTTCCACCGTTTGTATTTTTATCCTAATATAAATATAAATTTTCATAAAGCGCGCCTAGCGCCTGCGGTGAGCCAAGAAACTAGCCGATTATTCCAGATTATTTTTTCATACAAATAGGTATACTATATTTTGAATGCATTAACCCCAGTGCGGATTTTTTCTCCTAGATTAAACTTGCAGATTACACACATTATTTAAAGATTCTTGATTTGGAAAACAGAATTTCAAACATTGTTTCTTACGGACTAATTTTCCTTGAGATGGTACTTTTGACATAAAACCATATTTACTTTCATGCGTCATATTGCAGGACATATAGCGCTCCGCGCGGCCGTTTTTAGCACTAGTAATTACTAGAACAATGCGGCCAGTTGACATTTCAATTGAATACCTAATATCGACTGACTTCTTATTGGTATTTTTTATTCAATTTTTAATGAATTATATATTAAAGTAATGGATAATATATCTCTATATAATATAACATATCACGAAGATACATTGTTTGAGTTGATTTCATGGATGAGAGTTGTTGTATCACACAGAACAACAGAAAAATATCAATTTATAGTATATATTACTTACATTATATTATGTACCTCCTATGTAGGTACAAATATAATTTTTTTATAGCTTACCTGTAAATAAAATTACCACTCGCCACTGGCGGCTGGGTAGGAGAAGGGTAGGGGTTTGTGGAGGTACCGCTAAAAGTAAGTGTGAAGTGATGTTTCGGAAAAAACTTAAAACTCACTTGTTATCTAAATCTTTTGAGAAAATCCTTAGCATGTGATGACAAAGTACATTGTTATTCTTAATGTAAAAATAAAAAAGTTTAAATTAAATTTATTTCTTTAAATAATCACTTTGTAAAGCGCCCTTGAGGTATTATATTACGAAAATGGCGCTATATAAGTTATCCATAGTAATAATAATACTAATATCCTTCACAGCTCTCATTTCATTGGTTGGTTCATGTGAACCAGTGACGTCGTTTAAAGTAGTGGAATTTTATTAAACTATGTTTTATTATTTTTTTCGTACATTTCCAAGAAAATTTGCAAGACAATTTTATGCACTAATTTTTACCGCGCTCAAGAAAACTTTTTTGTATCCAATTTCCCGTAGGGCTGAAGTTCCTCATTGAACTGCTCCGTGACACTGTTTCTAAAAAACACATTTCAACTTTTTTTTTTTCAAAAATCTAATAGTTTTATTTATTTTCAATTTCGTAAACGGTGATTTTAATTTATTTTAACTCTACTGATTTTATTGCCCTTTAACTGAGTGTTCGACAAATCATTTTGAAAACTTAGAATATAATCCAACAATATGGGCACCTTTTTACAATGTGTATGTAATTTCTTAGATTTATCAACTTAACTTAATCTTTTAAACTTGTCGTACTTTTCTAAGCGGAGAATATTTAATGATACAATCAATTTTATTACGAAAATGGCGCTATATAAGTTTTCTATAGTATTTTATTTTTTTAAAGATCGTTGTTTCTATTGAGATATCAAATAAAAATGTAACTTACCGAAGACTGGACTGTGGTCAGCTCTGGTGGTAAGTTTGCTGGTGTAAGGCTCTCCTGATTTTTCCTAAAATAAGCAAAAAAAACGCAAATTAAAACGAGTACGACAAATATATTTAAATTACAGGACAATGACAACGGACGTAAAATATTTGGTTTTACTCTCTGAAACCTTCATCTCGTAAAATTACATCTAGCAATTGTAAGAGGGAGTTATGATCGAAAGAAAACCAACCCCTAGGAAGGAAATCCAGCCTCTCTGGATCTCTCTCTTCTCAACAAACATCTGGACATACTCAAAACATTGTTAATAAACAATATTGTTATTCCAAGAGACATAAACAAGTTTGAAATACTACAAAATAGACCAATGAGAATTATACTGAAAAAAAGCAAATATAATAGTGTTGAAAAAATGAGAAAACAATTGAACTGGATAGGAATAAAGAAAAGACTATTGTATAATGTATTTGTATTTATATATAAAGTGTTTAATAATCTCATGCCAAAGTATTTTATAAGTGAAATTATATTAAATAGAAATGTACATAAATATAGGACAAGAAATAGAAATAGGATAAGACTACCACTTAAGAAAAAAACAAAATCACAAAATAGCTTAATGTATAAAGGGTTAAAACTGTATGATGAGATGCCTGAAAGTATGAAGAATGAAAGAAAACTTACGGATTTTAAAAAAAATGTTATGTTTATTGTAATAATGTAGTTATGTAAGAAATATTTAATAAGTATTTGTTATAATTGTAAATATATTAGTTAATATACAATGTAATATTAACTAAATTAAGTAAATAAATAAAATAAATAAATAAATTTTTGTAGACAAGGACTGGATTTAACTCCCTAGGAAGCTGTTAATATTAACATATTACAACAGAGATTAAGATTTTGAGCTCTTTAACTTAAAAAACATCAACAGACGAAAAAATTGCAGGAATGTAATGTGGCCACTTAAACCAGCCAATGATAGGTCATAAGCCATTTAGATGCCTAGACTTCTATATCCCTCTCTAAAATGTTCTTCAACTCAGTTGTAATATGTTAAATGAAATGGTTCTAACAGTATTTTCTTGCATTCCCACGATTTTCTCCAAGGGTTGATACGTAAGATTTCTCTTATTACTTACAGATAAGATTTATTCGATTTGTCCATCCCCTCTCGGGATTAATCCAATTGAGACCAATCAATTACCGATGATGGCTATTACATGGTCTGCTTATTACAGACGGTCAGAGGTTAGAACTAGGGGTGGATTGAAGGGCGCAAATAAAGCCGGACATCCCCTGTTTACCACATAACGTTTCTCCGATTTATATTTGATTTGGTCTACCCTTGTTTGATTTCTTAAGGGATGTGTGATGCGTGGAAAGTTATTTTTCACACACCAACACTAAGGAGGATATGCGGTTTCTGAGAACTTTTATGGATAGGTATTTGATCATAATTATTCTGTCTATCTCTCGCAGATGCCTCCCCGAAAATAACAAGTGCACGTCGAATTTATTATGCCTAACTAAAATTGAGAAAATCGGGGTTTCGTTGTCCCGTTTTCCGCATCCTTAAAATGACCGGATTTATTTTTTGAAAAAAAAAAAAATAAAATGAAATTTTACTGTATCGGTACCTTTTTAATAATTATTTTTGTAAATTTATTGTTAAATTTCAGTTGCTAGAATTTCATTCGTCTATGAACTTTGTAGCTGCAAGACGATTATTAACCTAGCTTCAATAGGTTAATTTTATGAACAACAACAACAAACCGTTAGGCCGTTTCACTGTAAGGGTAGGAAGAGAGGATAGAACGCCACATCACTATATCTTTGCATACATATATCATACATCTTCTCATGCACGCGCGCCGATTATTACGACATTTGACACGTCCGTCTTCAAGTATTTGTTGGATTTGGTCATGCCATGTCTTTCTCGGTCTTCCTCTTTTTCTGCATCGATCAACATTCTAGTCTAGAACTACAACCGTCCATGCGCTCAGTAGCTACAAGACTTGTTGTAATCTAACTTTTATTTGTATACATTTGTTTTTTTTATTTCATTTTTAAAATTTCACATATTCTCTAAACTTAACTGTAGAATAAAATTTAAAAAATGTAAATAGGGGCTAAATTTCGAACTGTCCATGCGCTCTGTAGCTGCAAGACGTGCTGTAATCTAGCTCCTATATAGAGGTGCGAGGCTGTATGAGTGAAGTGATGTTTTGGAAAAAGTCTTAAACCCACTTGTTCTCTAAATCATTTGAATAAATCCGTAGCATGTGATAACAAAATATTAAAAAAAAAATAATACAAATTTAAAAGCTTCAATTCAATTGATTTATCTATAGAATCACTTTGTAAAGCGCCCTTAAGGTACTATACTACGAAAATTGCGCTGTATAAGTTATCCATAATAATTATATTAATAATAATATCATAATTGTAATGTATCGTAATTGGAGACGAGGAATAAGAATCCCAACCGTCCATGCGCTCTGTAGCTGCAAGACGTGCTGGGATATTTATTTATTGTACAGCGCCTTTAAGGTGATTTTCACAAAAATGGCGCTATGTAAATCATCCAAATATATATTTATTCCGTTTTTTTATTTATCATTTTTTTATTTCGTACGTCTAAAGATGGCGTATAAAACTGGGCGCTTTCGTTTTTGGATGGTTTTAGCTTCCATAAGAAACAACATCATTATTATTCGCTTTCCGCACCTAATGGTGCATAGGGAACTGCATTGGTACACCAATCGCTGGACATTTTTTTCTATTTCTATTTTGAAATAGAACAATCTCTAAATCTGTCCACATTGGAGAACCGTAGAACTGGGATGGACCTGAAATGCATTTTCAAAATACTTAATGTGATGACCCATCACTGTCGCAATAAATTTATTTTCATGTTCCCAACCACGTTCATATGAATCAACCAATGTTAAGAGAGCTGTGAAAGATATCCGGATGACTTGCCGTCAACGAAACAATCGACAGAACTGACCGAGCATAAGCGAAAGAGAACCTCTGACGTCACATGCGGAGTAATTTCAGAAACGCGAAACTTGAAAAAATCAAAGCGCTGATAATACAGTATTTAAAAATTCAAATATAAATTTTTGGCTTAGTTTCATAGTCAATTGATTTTTTTTTTTTAAACCACAGAACTTCCTAATTGAATGATTAAAATGCATAAACGGATCACTAAAACCAGTCAATGACACACCATATGCGCCGTAAATGCCATGTCCTCCCAATCAAATGAATTTTAAATTTATTTGTTGATATCTTTAATAGCGTAAGGTTTAAACATTGAAAAGCTTTTTAATACCAAAAAGTTTAAAGATTTAAAAGCTTTTTTCTAAATCTTTGAGCAAATTTTAAACCCTAGATAATCTCAGATTTTTCCCTGTCACATTGTCTTAGTAGAAAGTACACCCCAAGACAAACATCTTAACCTCCCTTATTTTAGGGGAGAAAATAATCCTAAGACTAAGGCGAGTCAAGAGGGTGAAAGAGTGGTCAATGTCTTGATTGCTATGTAAGAAAAGAAGGGTAGTTTAGGGTTTTGTTATATTTTATTTTAAGTGTGATTTTTCTGAGAACAGTCCCCCTAATGTTGACGACCATAGAGTAATTATTTATTGAATTGCATTGTTTAAAAAAACCCACATATATAAATATATATTTTTTATTTAACAAAAAACTTTTTTTTTTCACCACAAAAGGCCAGTGGTGGTGTTCTGAATCTACTCTACCCCCTGGAGAGTGGATAATTTGGGGATTTTTTTTGGGATTTTTCCAACAATAAAGCAATGGGGGAAAAATATTGCTGTATTGTTGGACTGTAAAACAAGGTGGTTAAGTCTGCGTTAAAATTAAAACCACGAAAACGAGGTTTATTAGGTCATTGTTACGATTGATTTCCGAGGTCTAAGTTCACACGTGGTTCACACTGCTGGATCCCGCTAATACCTGTAGCCAGCGGGACTAAGATGGCTCGGTCCCGCAAATACCTGGATTGAAATTATCTTGCAGGATTGCATTCCCTAGTTCTGAGTAATGCTTAAGGTCGCTATAATCTTATTGATAAAAATCATCATGTTTTTTGCTAGGAGGTAAAAAAGTTTCAGAATAGCACCCCAGGGGACCTAATTATAGTGGTCACAAATCACATTTTAATTTTTGTGTTCTCACCGAGAATCTAACCCGGGACCTTCCGTGAGTGATTCAAGCGTCTTAACCACTAAACCACCAAACGTCTTTTAGCACCTTTCGATGTACATGAAGTTTTAATGTAATTTTATTTTTTTTTAATTCATGACGCATTTTTATGGAAACACCCTTAAATTGTATTATTTAATTAAGGTTATGTGTGTATGCTTTTTTGGTACACGAGACCGGAATTGATTTGATATTGGAAGAAGGTCGAAGCCAACAGGTGGTTACCAAAATTTGTTCTGTCTTCATTACATGATTGGTCTATTTGTATTAAGGGGAGGATTACTTAGGGGGCGGGGATTAAGGGTGTTAGATCACCCTATTGGTCAGAATTACGTGACGTCAATGTTTTTTTTTACTTCGTTCTTCAAATAAAAATATAATATGTAAAACATTTTTTTACATAAAGGCAGGATATCATTCCTTGTTACTGGGTTTAGGTAGAGAAAAATCGAAAAATTGACTAAAAAACATTCTTAAATAATAAATGGTATAAATTAATTTTGTATAACTGTGTAATAAAATAACAAGAAGTTAAGTGTTATAAAAATGTTATAGATTATTCTGCATAAAAATGTCTGCCTTAAAACAGGTTGTACCTAGTTCGGCAGACTAGAGATGATCCAGAGAAATCTATTACCTTAGAGTGTATGTAGTAGATAAAGAAATTGTTATTTGTGTTAATTAACCATGATAATTATTTTTATTATTATTGTCGGCCTCGTGGTGTAATGGTCAGCGCGTTAGCCTGCCATGCAAGAGGTCTCGGGTTCGATTCCCGACAGGGGATGATGTGAAATATTTATTTGAATGGGTGTTTTCACACTAGAATATTTTATAGTCCTTACACTGGTACCTGAAGCGTAAGCCTGATCACCTTCATGTAACAATAATGATCAAGATACGCTGCGATTGGTGTACCAACGCAGTGTCCTATGCACCATTAGGTGCGGAAAGGTCACGATGACGATGATGATGATTATTATTATTATTACAATAAAACACAGTCAAAAAACTGTTTCAATTCGGAAGCTAGTAGGTCCACATGAGCAGTAATTGGATCTTTGTGGACATACCTTTGTTTGATATTTTCAACTCAAATTATTTTGCTATAATTTTAATAAATTATGGAAAAAGAGTTATTTAACAACACGTTTTTTTTTTCTTCAAATGTCTGAACTTTGAATATTCAGACTTTCGCTTGTGGTAACACGATGTTACATCGCCGCGTGAAAGGGAATTTTATGGCAGAGCCTCGTAAGAGCTAACTCCCCATTGAGATACGGGACCTGGCGTTGTTCCAACTTGATGGTGCTTGAAAGTGTTTCGAGATGAAGCAAATTACTTTTTATTATAATTTCGTGTTAATTATGATTCACGCGTTGAATTTTATCAATGTTTAACTAGCGACGGAACAATGTCTTGTCAGATTAAGATGTTGATAAACTGTATATTTAAATTAATCAAGCATTAGCATCAAAGACCCACCGAAAATATTATACACGGTTTTTCAAGGCCAGACCGCGAAACTTCAGAGGAAGATTCCTCATAGTAAGCTTTAAAAAAATCTTAATTTTTTTTTCCTAAAAGCTATTCTTAAAAAAATAAAAAAATATTTCAAAATGTAGTAAATCCTTTAATTCTCGGACAAGCAGTCCCTCCACAAACCCCCCCCCTTTCCTACCCAGCCGCTTCACTTGTCCGCGTCTGATGCGTATCAATTCGCCAGTCAAATACGTTTTCATGTCAGTTTTTTTTTGTTGAGGAGAGGTAGGGGTTTGCGAAAGTGATGCTAGTCTGAGAAATTAAAGATTTAATCCATTAGATTATAAAAAAATATTTTTTTTTAAAAATTACTTTTTGGAATTTTTTTATGCAAAAGTTGCTAACTTCTGCAGGGGAGAAGCGAGGGGGGCGCGTCGCGCGGTTAATGGTGTATCAGACTCCCCCTCCTCGTTTCTCACTGCGGAAGTAAGCAACCATTTGTTTTTTTTTATATTTTACTTTTGAAGGTTTTAGTCGTTCTAAAAATTAATTTTAATGTGCCAATATGTCTTGTTGCTCATACTGAACATCGTGGTTTCGGATGTGACAGGGTTTAAAGAACACCCTGTGTGTTATGTATTATTAGATTTACAGTGGATTTTTTTAATTGGCTCTAGTATTGTTGATATATTTCTACATATTTTTTAATAAAAATCGCTAATAAAATAAAATAAACATTTCGTAGACCCTTATTTATTTAATAGTATGTATCTTTTTTGGGTGATACCGTGTATGTTGGATTTGATCCGACGTTTCGGCTACCATTGCAGGAGCCATCTTCAGGGAAAACTGTGTGTTTTATAGAGAAATGTATGTGTTTATGTACTACTAATCTGTACCGTGTCACAGTCAGCAGTAGGCACATTTCTAGTTTTGTAGGAAAGAATAATTATGTATATGTACTAGTAATTTGTACTGTGTCGCAGCCGGCAGTAGGCACATTTCTATTCGTTTTTGTCATATGTAGTGCTGGGAACCATGTTGAATTTAATTTAAGCCCGTCGTCTTTGTTTATATTATTTGGATGTCTGTGGATTTCAATTGCCTCTTTTATTATTCGTGCACTATAATTACTAGGTTTATGTAGAATTTTTGGTTCAAAGGCGAACAAATGTCCTGTGTCGTTATTTATTAATAAATGTTTTTAAAAAGGTTATATTTCCCTATTCGTTAAGAAGGTACTTAACTTGCATACAAATGTTTAGACATAGTTACTCGGATTGCATAACTTTAATTATCATCTGATAATGCAGTTGTATTAAAAAGTGCACCTTAAATCATGTTTATCTGAGATTCTTCTTGACTTTATTCATTCTGTTTTATCGTGTTTGTCATCAAACAATTCTCCTTGCACATAGCTGACAACATACTGTAGACACTTTTTATGCAAATAAACTTAAATCATACCGACCAAAACGGTTTCTACTCCCATATAAATTACCTGCAACCGTCCTAGAGAAAACAAGATATAATACTCGTCCACGAGGAATTCACAAACTGTAATCTTCATCAGAATAATGCAGTAATATGAATAAGGAGTTAAAACAAGTTCGGTCCATTTGTTTCCCAAATTATAAAATGAGCACAAGAAGCGGTAGAGAAAACGTCTGAAAACATTCGGACGTAGGAAACTGGATGGCTAAAAATAAACTAAAACTTAACCCATCTAAAACGTAACAACTATGGATGGCTTCAGCCAGACGACAGAATTTAATTCAGGATACGGCACTACCCGATGTAAGGAGTACCACTTTACCCACCGTTAAACTACTGGGAGTCATCCTTCATTCTGACCTTTCTCTTGACGCTTAAATGAGTAGAACGACAATTTCATGCTTTTACCAGCTAAAACAGATTAAATGCATACGCAAAAAGTTGCCAGTTGATGCCGCCCGTCAATTAATAAATGAGTTTGTAGTGTCTAGAGTCGATTATTGTAATGGTATCTACGCAGGTCTACCAATGAATAAAATGACTCGCCTACAGTCTGTATTGAATGCTGCAGCGAGACTTATTTTCGGAATCTCCAAGTTCAGTCATATCACTCCACTACTTCGGGAATTACACTGGCTACGTTTTCTACAGAGGCTGGAATACAAACTCTGTTGGATTATGTATAAGTTACTGCACAACTCTGCTCCAGAATATCTAAGGGAACTCTGCATTCCAGATGAACTAGCTGACAGACGTCTTACGCTTAGATCAGCTACATCTGCGTCGAAAGGAAAAGTTATTATACCTCTACGCAAACAGCGCACTGAATACGGCGAACGTGCATTTGCGGTCCTAGCAGAGGTGCGAGGCTGTGAGAGTAAAGTGATGTTTCGGAAGAAACTTAAAACCCACTTGTTCTCTAAATCATTTAAATAAATCCTTAGCATGTGGTGACAAAGAACATTGTTTTTCTTAAATTAAAAAAGCTAAAAATTAAATTAATATCTTTATATAATCACTTTGTAAAGCGCCCTTGAGGTATTATATTACGAAAATGGCGCTATACAAGTTATTAAAAATAATAATAATAATACTCAAAGCATTGTTGAATGTATATTTCATTTAAATATTTCGGTGTAACCGACCGTAAGTGGCACAGACGTGCGTGTGAGAGGCGCTTTGTGCTGTGTCTCAAGCCGGGGGCAATGGAGAATTAGAGCCGATCCTAAATACACACCAACTTGTCAGCAATACAAACAAGAGGACAGACAAATACCGAAACAGGAGCTGACATATTCCTGCGGGCAGGTAAACTTAAACGGGCAACCAAGAAACCTGTTAAAATAACCCAGAAGTCAGAAAAATCGACTTTGGTATTTATTTATTTATTTTATTTAATGCACAAAATACACAATTTTATCATAGAGCACAATTATATTTTTTTATGTCCCGACTTCTGTGTTAAGTCGGGAATTTTTTATACATAAATCAAAAACATTCATTAACATTACAATATTTGAGTTTGTCCAAATGTTTGTAGACAAAAGACTGGATTTCACCCCCTCGGGAGTCATTAAGATTAACAAATTACAACAGGGAAGGATTACAAACCTTAAATAAGGAATATGGAAGTCTAGGCATTTACAGGGTTTATGACCTGTCTTTGGCTGTTTTAAGTGGCCACATTACACACTGTGTAACATTCACCATTTTGCCTATGTTTGAACATCCATATTTTTTCAATTCTTCTATTTGTAAATTTTAGTGACGTTAAAGAGCTGAAACTTTACTAAAATTAACAAATTGAAGAAATATGGATGTTCACACACAGGCAAAATGGTAAATATTACACAGTGCGTAAAGTGGCCACTGAAACCAGCCAAAGACAAGTCATAAGCCCTGTAAATGCCTAGATATTCCCTCATTTAAGGTATTCTTAAATCCTGTTGTAATTTGTCACTTTATTAACATAATCGTGTAGATGTTATAAATGATGATGAACTGTACAAATTAGTCTATTTATAACACACTAAACTTCACTTTGTACGAAAATGCTGACGCAGTATATGATAAAGATTTATCAGAGGGGCGAATTTTCACATGTGACTTTCTCACAGAACGGTAGAAGCAGCAAGGGATTGAAATAGGAAGGATTTGGGAAGGAAAGGAATATTTACAGTCTTATATGAGTTGCCAGGAGAAAATGTAAAATCAGTACTTAACACTTCCCGTTGTAATTTGTTTAAAAAAATATATGTATAAAATTTGCTTATCTCTACTAATTGCATCATTTAACTTCTGAACCCCTTTTCGATGCACATTTTACTGCACACTGGTTTAAATACGACACCTCTTACCCAATTGGTCAGTTGTATATTATATTATGGCGAAAATTTATGACGCGGTTGCTTATCGGTGAAAGATAAGGTTAAATTATGGCCAGTAAAACATAACGTGCCAATACAAGTGTTCAAGCGCACATCAGTAATTATAATACTAATGTGATGGTTTTTGAAAGAAATGAAAGTATGATTCAGTGAACGCGCATTTGCGATCGCAGGCCCTACGGCATGGAATGCTCTCCCAGCAGAGGTGCGAGTCTGTGAGAGTGAAGTGATGTTTCGGAAACAACCTAAAACCCACTTGTTCTCTAAATCATTTGAATAAATCCGTAGCATGTGACAACGAAATAATTTTTTAAAATTAAATTACAAATTTAAAAGCTCCAATTAAATTTATTTAACTATATAATCACTATGTAAAGCGCCCTTGAGGTATTATATTTATTTATTTTGTTCATTAACGCCCAAAAGGCATTTACAAAAAAAAAAAATTAAATACATGCTAACATACTAAATAAAAAACGCAGAATATACAGAAAAAATATGTGAAATTAGTTAAAAAGGATAAAATAAAAAGTTTTACAAAGTAAAAAAAAAAAAAAAAACAATACTAACAAGGATATGCAGGAAAAAAACAGTTAGCATATAAACAAAAAATGCAAAGATATAAGCATATGGAATAAATTCTGTAAAGCAAACAATAAATAAAGTGTTACGAAGATATTTGCAAGAAAGATATTTTTAAATTAAATTAATAAACAAGCAAGCATATATTATCACAAAAAAAAAAAGAAATAAAAATATGTATTTACGAAATGCGTATTTGCCAATACTACAATGCAATTTGATATAATAGTAAAAAATAAAAAACAAGTATGAGGTAATAAAAATAAAGTAAAGTAAGTATTTTTTTAATTTATGGAATTGAATTGTCAATAATAGTTTGACGAGCAGCTACAAATAAACTTGATATTGTGGACTTATAAGATGGTAAAGAATTGGACAGAATGTCTGCAGCCGTTCCATAAGTGTTACCTAACCTATGCAGTCTCGATATCAATGAATTTATTTATTTTATTTATTGTGGATAACTTATATAGCGCCATTTTCGTAATAATTGTTTTGTTGGTTGGAAGAAGTACTGGAGCAATGAAACAATAAAGCAATATATTACGAAAATGGCGATATATAATAATGACTAAATGTGAAATCACTGTGAATGGAGTTATACTAAAACCAGTAGAGGAATTTGTGTATCTGGGAAATATGTTTACTAGGGATGGAATGATTGTGAAAGATATTGAAAGGAGGGTGAGTGCCGGGAGCAGAGTGAACGGTGCGCTTAAATCAACCTTGGCAAATAAATGATTGTCGCAAGAGGTAAAATTAGCAGTTCACAACGGAGTCCTTTTAATTTTAAACCTGTCATGTAAAAATTCAAATTCGAAAATTCAATGGACATTTTTTAGACATCTTAACTGGAGATGCAGGTATAACGATCTCAATTATATGTCTTCCTGCAAAATACACCACTTGCTTACTTTAGAAGATCGCCGTCTACTGTTGGACATGGGGGTGCTTCATGACATACTCAGTGGACGCCTTGATAGTCCGGCTCTTTTGTCGGAGTTATCATTAAATGTCCCCGGCTACGCACCCGTCACACGTCGAGCTCTCTATTTCATCTGCCAGCAGTTCTCACGAACTATGCCCAGAACTCTCCACTTATACGTTTTGTTAGTGAATATAATTTGAACTTTCCCCTTATTGATCCATTTGATTGTAAAAAAATAACATTTAAAATGCGAGTCTTAAAACATACTTTTTTGTCTTATTCTTAGTTTCAATAATAAAGTCTTATTTTAGCTTATTTTATTTTATTATATTTTATCTCTAATTCTTAATATTTTAAATATATTTATATTTTCGACACTTGACACTTGTGCAATAATATTTACACATATGTTCACCCTCATTCCAATATAACACCCACTCACACACCCTTTCACTCACTTACACTCACACTAGTATGTATTGTACGTGTATTTAATGTATTTCTATGGATATCTGTCATTGGTTTTATTCTCTGTATATTTTATTTGTTGTATTTTTGTTACATGCATTACTGTTGATATCTCCAATAAATAAAAGTATGGACTTGGAAAAACAGTGATGAAAGTAGGCTGAATGCTGTCGAAATGCGATCTCTCAGGCAAATGCGTGGTAAAACTATGTGCGATAGATGCACAAATGTTGAGATCCGTACCTTATGTAAGGCTGAGACAAGCACCATCGACAAAATCAAGAAAGGAGCTCTGCGCTGGTTCGGACATGTAGAACGAATGGACAGCGAAAGAACGGCTAAGAATATTTACAATGCGAATGTTGATGGATGCAGAAATAGAGGAAGACCGAGAAGGACATGGCATGACCAAATCCAACAAATACTTGAAGATAGACATAACAAAAGTCGGAATAATCGGCGCGCGTGCATGAGAAGATGTATGAATGTAGAGGAAGCCAGCTCTGTATGCAAAGATAGAGTAATATGGCGTTCTATCCTCTCTGTCTAACCTTACAGATAAACGGCGTGATGGTTTGTTTGATTGAGCTATCATATTATATTTATCATTTGATGTAAATGTTATCAACTCTCAAATATCTCAATTTTAAACTTCCCAGGTACACAAATTCTTCTACCTGATTCAAAATAACTCCGTTCACACTGATCTCACATTTAGTTATATTTTCATCCCTTTCAAAAACCATCATCTCGTAATATTAGCTCTGCAAAATATGACAGAAAAGTTTCTGGCTATACACCAGAAACTTTTCTGCGCATTTGTCGATCTGCAAAAGGCATTTGATAGAGTTGACAGAGAGAAAGTGTGGAAGGTTTTATCGGAGTATGGAGTGAATGGTAACCTGACGAGGGCTATTGCGTCACTGTATAAGGACAGCACAGCATGTGCAAAGGTGAATGGGTCATTCACATCGTGGTTTAACATTCCTTAAGGAGTCAAACAGGGATGGGTAATGTCACCATGGTTGTTCAACATATACACCGATAACTGTATGAAAGAACTGAAAGATTTAAGAATGGGAGCAAAAATGTGTGGTACAACTGTCAACTGTCTTCTGCATGCGGATGATGCCGTGCTTCTTGCTAGCAGCAAAGAAGACCCGCAATTCTTGGTAACAAAAGTCTACGATGTATGCAAGAAAACCGATTTGCTTATGAACGTTTATAAATCGAAAGTGATGGAATGTAATTTTAATATTTAAAACGAATCTCGCGTTGATAAAGAACATTAAAATATTATAATAAAATATAAATTGCAGTGATACGTCAATAAGGACCGCGCACTTCCGGATGTCCTGTGAAATACTGCGAACTGCCAGCTATGCATACAACGTGCACATAAAAAAAGATAATTTATTATACGTCACAAATAGTTCGTGGAAATGACGCCATTTTGATAGAACACTACGCCGCATGAATAAAAAAATAATAGACGATGAATCTCTAATACGGGTGCTTTTAAAATTATTTTAATTACTATCCATATACGCCCAGAGGGCTTAAACATACATCAACAACAAGCCAACACGCCGTTTTCCAGAAAGGGTAGACAGAGAGGATATAACGCCACATTACTCTATCTTTGCATACAGATCTCGCTTGCTCTACATATACATCTTCTCATGCACGCGAGCCGATTATTCCGACTTTTGACATGTCCGTCTTGGATTCAGTCATGCCATGTCTTTCTCGGTCTTCCTCTATTTCTGCATCCATCAGCATTCGTATTGTAAATATTTTTAACCGTTTTTTCGCTGCCCATTTTTTTCTACATGTCCAAACCAGCGCAGGGCTCCTTTCTTGATTTTGACGATAATGCCTATCTCAGCTTTACACAATGTACGGATCTCGACATTTGTACATCTATCGTTCATAGTTTTACCACACATTCGCCTGACAGATCCTATTTCGACATCATTTAGCCTACTTTCATCCCTGTTTTTCCTAGTCCATACTTTTACATGACAGGTATAAAATTAAAATTCACAGTGCTATGTTGGTATAACACAATATTATTATTAAAAAAAACTAACACAGCACCAATGAGGAAGTTCAGTGTATTTTTCTTATTCAATAAACTATTTTATCTTATTTTATAAACTATTTTATCTTATCTAATAAACTATTTTATCTTATTTAATAAACTATTTTGTCTCATTTAATAAACTATTTTATCTCATTTAATAAACTATTTTATTTTATTTAATAAACTATTTTATTTCATTTAATTAACTGTATTATCTTATTTACTAAACTATTTTATCTTATTTAATAAACTATTTTATCTTATTTAATAAACTATGTTATCTTATTTAATAAACTATTTTGTTTCATTTAATAAACTATTTTATTGTATTTAATAAACTAATTTATTTCATTTAATAAACTATATTATTTTATTTTTATAAAATCAAATAAATTCAAAATGTTTTTCCTCAAAGTAAATGCTGAAACAATAAACAATATAACTGATTATATATATTTATGTTGATTTTTATGTCAAGCATTGTATTAAAAAATAAATTAACATGCCAGATACGAGTGTTCTTTCGTGTGTCAATATAAATCACTCCTTAGACGTCACTACAGAGTTATATCGTCACTTTTGTTAACAACTGTCATTCTAATCAAGCTATATTTGAAGGTTTATAGATAGATATCGCTTAAATGCATTTAATGATATTTGACATAAAAAAAAAATATATTTCTAAAAATTAGCCAAAAGTTATGTTTAAAAAAAGGCAAATTTCGATTTGTGGCCCTTTTGAATTTAAGTGGCGACTTATTAGTAAATATTTCTCGTGATCCAGGAAGTTGACATACGACCTAACAATTTGATAACATTAGAACAAACAGAATTATCTAGGAAATTGCATGCAATTGCGTGTAATTCAGATCAGAACTTATTCTAGTGATCTAATTAAATTATAATTCGACAAATTAATTACTATATTTTAGGCTTTGCTTATTATTATTATATTTGGATAATTTATACAGCGCCGTTTTTGTGAAAATCACCTCAAGGGCGCTGTTAAGTTTTTAGTTTTAGCTATTAGCTATTTAGTTTATTAATTAATTAGAATTTTCGTTTATCAATAAGAATTTCCCCGATGCAATTACATATTTTTCGGGATCGAAAGTAACTTGATCTTTCAACTTATTGCCATGAAATAAAAACGACGATCTGTTAGTCTGTGGTGTTGTGGCCTTGTAATTCTGTTCACAAATCTAAAATCCTGCTACAAAACTTAAACGAAAAGCAAACGAAACTAACCATAGATAAAGCAAGTAAATTTTGTATTTATTTATAAATACTTTTACAATGTTTGTATTCTTTTTTTAATAATGTTCTCTCACTTGGGTGTCCCGTGCCGAGGGAAACATTTTACAAAAAGTGAAACATGCCTTAAATTAGTTATTTAACAGAGTTTACATAATAATAATAAAATAACCTGATTAATCTATTAAACCTAATTATCATTAACATAATAAGCAATATAAAATAATCATAAAAAAACATAGCCAGTTTTTTAGACCTGTAGACCAAATTTCATTTACAGTACACAAATTTTACCTCATTGGCTTGATCCACTCATCGATCCGTGCGCAACCCACCTCCACTATCCATTTCTTAATAGCAATTTTATATTGTGAGTACTTACTAATTGTCCTTATGGATAATGGAAGTAGATTGTACACTTTAACCGAGTAGTAGGCCAATACCCTTTGACCGACGGTTGTATTAATTTTTAATTGTTTTTGCATCATTAGGGCTGAGTATCTAGTAACTCAAGTATTTGTGAAAGAAGTTATGGAAGGTAGAGAATAATGCTTGTGTGGGTATAGTAACAGAGCTTTTACATACAGAAATTTAAAAAATGAAATTATTACCGTTCCGCATATTATTATGTTACATGTAAAAAAATATTATTATTATAATATATTATTATTAATATTATTACGTAAAAAAAAAACTGTTATGTTTTGTTTATTTTTTTATTTATTTTTCTTTCTCTCAAATATATTTTAAGTATTATAAACCTAGTACTATAAACCCAGGCGCAAGTGATCACAATTTTGGGTTCGACCAACATATTTGATTACTAAACGAAACTCTGATACTTCGCATAAATATATTCTTAGATATCAATGTAATTATAATAGCAAGGACGAGTGACCGACTAGGGAGGCGAAACCCGAAGGCCGGCCGCCTCGCGCCGCTCGCAACTTACAAACAAATTTTTAAAAATCATCACGCCGTAAGGGTAGAACGCCATATCACTCTGTCTTTGCTTACAGATCTCGGTTCCTCTACATTCATACATCTTGTTAAGGATCTGGGCGTTAGATTTGTAAGCACTCTGATATTTCATGAACACATAGAGACAATCAGTGGTAAAGCATTGAAGATGTTAGGATTTGTTCTGCGTACTGCCAGGGTTTTCGAAAATACCCGCACACTGAGAACTCTTTACAACTCCTTGGTGCGAAGTAGACTCGAGAGTGGCTCGATGATTTGGGGGCCACATGAACTGAAGTACTCTCTTATGATAGAGAAAATCCAAAAGAAGTTTCTGAGATATCTCTACATGAGAGAGTGCGGGTATTATCCTCGGCTCTACCCGACCAAGTTTCTCCAGGGTATGCTTGGCTACAACAGTTTAGAGACTAGAAGGAATGTGTATTTGACTACACATTTTTATCGATTGTTGCGCGGTATGATCGATAATTCTGAAATTATGATGAGCATTGGTTTGTATGTTCCTGATAATTACCTAAGACAGCGTCAGCATAGATTGTTTCATATTCCGATTCAAAAGATGGCCGAATGCTAACGAATGACGAAGGAGTGAAAGAAAGATGGATGGAATACTTTATGGAAGTATACGAAAGTACTGAAAGTGTCCCTGAGCAACAGCTTGGTTGTGCAGAGGAAGATACGAGTGATAATAGGTCATGTGAGATAAGCATGGTAGAAATAAAGAGCGCGCTGAAAAGTATGAAAAACGGAAAATCCGTTGGGTATGATAAGGTTGCTGTGGAATATCTGAAGAGTGGTGGCCAGATCGTGAGCACATGGCTGCACAGACTTTTCAATCTCTGCCTAAAGGAAGGACATACGCCGTTGGATTGGAGGAGGGCAGTTGTCATGCCTTTATATAAGGGAAAGGGATCTCGTGCGGAATGTGGAAACTATAGGGCCATCAGTCTTCTGAGTTCTGTCGGTAAACTGTATGGGAAAATTATAATCGAGAAAGTAAGAAAGGTGACGAAAGACAAAGTGTGGGACGTGCAAGGAGCCTTTATGAGTGGACGTGGATGCACGGATCAAATTTTTGCGCTGCGAATGCTAACGGAGAAGTTTTTGGCAAAAAGTCAAAAACTATTCTGCGCATTTGTCGATTTGCAAAAAGCGTATGATAAAGTAGATATAATGAAATTGTAGGGCGTGTTGGAAAAGTATGGAGTAAACAATAAACTTATACGTGCAGTATCGTCTCTCTATGAGGAGAGTTCAGCGTGTATAAGAGTTAATGGGGGATTTACATCTTGGTTTGCGATCTCAAAAGGCGTGAAACAGGGATGTGTAATGTCACCATGGGTGTTTAATCTATACATGGACAACTGTATGAAAGAGATAGAATGTATGGGTATTGGAGCAAAAATGGATAATTTTTCAGTAAGCTGCTTGTTGTATGCTGACGATGCAGTTCTGTTAGCAAGCAGCAAGGCTGATTTGCAGCAAATAGTCTCTAGAATGTATGATGTATGCCTGGAGAGCGAATTGGCGATGAACGAAAGTAAGTCAAAAGTGATGGTATTTGAAAGGGATAGTGAGGTTACTGACTGCGTAATAAATGTAAACAACGAATGTCTCGAGCAAGTAGAAGAATTTGTGTACCTGGAAAGCATGTTTTCAAGAGATGGAAGAGTAGAAAAAGATGTTGAAAGAAGAGTGAATGCGGGCAACAAAATGAACGGAGCACTAAGCACAGTAATTTCTAATAAAAATATGTCAATCGAAGCTAAACTGGCGGTGCACAACGGAGTTTTAGTCCCAACACTTATGTATGGAAGTGAAACATGGAACTGGCAGAGAAAGGATGAAAGCCGAGTGAACGCGGTTGAAATGCGATCTCTTAGACGAATGTGTGGGAAATCAATGTATGACAGGGTTACGAATGATGAAATCAGGAGAGAGTGTAAATCTGAGACAAGTATATTTGATAAGATTAAAAAAGGGTCTCTGAGATGGTTTGGTCACGTAGAACGAATGGACGATGAGAGAATGGTAAAATAAGTATATATGGCAAAAATGAACGGCAACGTTAGACGAGGACGACCAAGGAAGACGTGGCATGATCAGATAAACCAAAATCTTAAGTCTGGTCATGTCAAAAGCAGACAGAACCGAAGGGCATGTATGACAAGATGTATGAATGTGGAAGAGGCTAGGAGTGTATGCCAGGATAGACGTGTGTGGCGGTCCATTCTCTCTGCCTACCCCTACGGGGAAATGGCGTGATGGTAGTAGTAGTAGTAACCTGCCCATGGTTATGCCTGTTGGAAGGGCTACCGCTATGCTGAACAACATCGCTCTGGATATTGATCTGTTCCATGTATCCGAAGGGGTTTTCCGGAGCAGGATTCTTCTACTACTTTGACATGAGTCTCTTTCGTGTATTTTTATTTCTTTTTTATAATATGTACGTATTGAATATATTTTTGTAATGTATATGTTATATTTAAAATGAATTAATTGAATTAAATTGAAATTGAATAATTGAATTGAATCTTCTCATACACGCGCGCCGATTATTCCGACATTTGACATTATAATATCTACACATTACTACGTTAACTACAATAATATATAAATATACCAGATATCATATTTGTTATCTTATAAATCCTTACAGTAAACTAATTTTTATTATTTGCTTTTAACATCAAATTGTTAATACCATTTTTTTACACGTATATATGTATATATTTTTAAATTGTACTTATTGTTGGTTGTTACCTGTATATTTTTTGTAAATGCCCCTTGAGCGTATAGTAAAATTAAATAAAATAAATAAATAAAAAGGAATAACGTGACTATTTATGATGTGGCGTCACTATTGTTCTAAAGGCGCGCTCTCTGCAAAACGACTATTAAAATAAATATATAATTTCTTCGCAACAAGATGACGGTAATTATGAATATTATATTGATTCTCTGTTGTTGTATAAATTAGTGGGAACAATGGCTGCCGGCTGTAAATCACGCAATAAATGTTCAAACGCTTCAGTGTTCATTTCGAGGGGGCGGAATGTTAAAAACTAAATAAATTACAAATCATATAATGTGCGCGACGCCCGGAGACGAGGCGTTTTGGTTAATGGGGAGACAGAGATGCGAGAATGGGAAGGAGAGAGATGCAATGTGTGAAATGGTGTCGGCAACCAGTTTGAAAAAAAAGAAAAAGGGTTTTGTGAATTTTGTGAAAGCACTCTAAATCAACAACAAACCAAAAGAAGATTTAAGAACCGAGATTTCTTTTCGGGATTCGTTCAAAAATCGAGTTAACTTCTACTACTACTACTACCATCACGCCATTTCGCTGTAGGGGTAGACAGAGAGAATGGACCGCTACACGCGTCTATCCTGGCATACATTTCTATCTTCTTACACTCCATACATCTTGTCATCATGCCCTTCGGTTTTGCCTGCTTTTGACATGACCAGACTTAAGATTTTGGTTTATCTAATCAAAATTTATTTAATTGGCTAAACAAACAGTATGTACACATATATTGCCAATTTCTTTGTATATTAGTGTAAGAAACGCATGCACACACCGAAAAAATTGTTTACACATAATACAATAATTTAAATTATGTTCAATATAATAAATGTAAAAGAAACAAAATGAAAAAATATGTATATAATAATAATAATAAAGTTTAATGTCTGCTTCTCTCGCAATTTCTATAATTTTTGACCTAAATTTAGATACATTGTCACAAAAAATATCAGCCTCGGTAAATATATTGTTATATTGGTCGCATATTCTAGGTATTGTATATTGTTTAAAATAGTTTGTTAACGCGTTTTCAGTGTAAAACACAAAACAAATCATGCCACGTCTTCCTTGGTCGTCCTCGTCTCTTACCATTAATTTTCGCCACATATACTTGTTTTGCCATTCTTTCGTCGCCCATTCGTTCTACATGACCAAACCATCTCAGATACCCATTCTTAATTTTATCAATTATACCTGACTCAGATTCAAACTCTCGCCCGGTTTCATTACTCGGAACCCTGTCAAACATTGATTTTCCCACACATTCGTTTAAGAGGTCGCATTTCGACCGCGTTCTCTCGGGTTTCATCCTTCCTCTGCCAGTTCCACGTTTCACTTCACTCAAACTCCGTTGTGCACTGCCAGTTTAGCGATTGACAATCTTTATTCCCAATCGAATAAATTCGAAGCGTGTGTTGAAAAAATATAATGTTTCGCTGAAAAGTTTTACTACGATAAATTTTCATTCAAATTAAAATCAACATTCAGAGTCACTTATTGAAGCACCCTAGAGGTCTTATATTACGAAGACGGGGTGGTGTTCTTACACCGCGGGTTATCGACCACTCGTCAGACAGCAACATTGCTTAGCGCTAAGAAAAGGAGCATAAAAACACGTTCGAAAAACGGAGTTGTCAGCAGGACAGTTCAAATCACTACCTGCTCGGGATAGGCACTTCCTGAGGGCATCCTACCTCCTACCTTCTACCCCCAACCTCTCAATGTCTCCGCCCGTGTAGCCGTGCGCCGCGCCGTGTGGTCATACGGCCAGCGTTGTGTGAAATGTCCCAAACCGAGAAATCAAATAAGTACTGGTTGTTTAACTGAAGCTGGCGCGTTCGCAAACTCACACAAACGCATATAAAATCTACAGGATGTTGATTAAAAAAAAGGTTATATTATTTATTTTATTATTTGACACTTTAAATACAAATACAATATATAAACATATAAGGGCGGGCATATTGCCTTAAAGCAATTTCTTCCTACCTACCCAAACCGTTCAGTTTGAGAAAATTACAAATACATGGACATATTGAATCTTACAATTTTATACAAAAATTAAAAACAAAGATAAACAAAATAAAAAAAATATATTTTTTATAAATTAACACTATACTATGAAGAGAGGAGAGGGTATGGGAAGGAAAGAAAAGGATAAAGGAACAATTTAAATATTTAGATAGTGACATTTCAATATTGACATAAATATAAATAAAGGAGGGGCGTCTCTAACATTAGTGGGTAGATTGTTCCAGAATCGAGCGGCTACTACTGTGAAAGAGGAGGCAAGAAAATTAGAGCTATGACAGTATTAAAAGGGTTCTCTCGTTACAAGAACGAAAATATAGTCCGTGTTGTGAAAGAGTTGGTTATTAAATTTTAACCAAATGTGCAAGCTTTATTGTTCGTCAATAATTGTGTGTACATATCGTGGGTATACTATATATAAATATATATACATGTATTTTTTTAAAATTTTATTTTATTTATAAATTTATTGCAAAAAAACATATACATACTTAATAACAGGGAATCTATATAAAACCAATTGATGTAAAATGAAAACGGAGTGTTCTCTGTTTATGATAGTCTCCATCTAAAATGGCACAGCCTGTTCTAAGATGGAGATTTTTTATCTTTAGAGCGTAAGTAGTCCTATACTAATAAAACAATAACATAAAAAAAACTAAAACTACTTTATTATAAATGCCTAGCTAATCAAATGTAAGAAATTAAAAATCATTATTATACAAATATAAATTATATATATGTGCCAAGAATACATGTGACTTAAACATAAATAATATAGTATAATATATAATAAAACAAATATAAATCAATGAAATACATAAAAATATGAATAATATGTGTACCAATTGAAGAGAGAAAGTACTACGTTTATTTATTTACACATATTTTTCAAAAAAATCTCTCGCTACACTATTTATATGTGCAGTTATTTTTATTTTAAAATTTGTTTTACAATTTGAGTCTTTTATATTTGGCAATAAATCATTAAATATTTTTGGAGCAATAACATTGTACTGCTTTTACGATAATTTATATACCGCCGTATTTGTGAAAATCACCTCAAGGGCGCTGTACGATAAATAAATACTGGCAAAAAGCTTTAACTGTCAAATCGCTGTTTTGAGAAATCAAGCATTTAAGTTTTGTTCTAATTTTACTATTTTATATATTATTTAAATAAGTTAGATATTCAGTGCTCATTTAAGAACATGTTTTTAATTTTTCCGTTTCTTAATTTAATATTACGTAAATATTAAGTTATTTACAGCATTTAGCCTGAATAAAATACCGGGTTTACAACTAAACCTTAAATTTACTTTTTAAAACGTGCCGTTTTTTAAACGGTGCCCGTATTTTAACGACCGTAGTGAACGGTGATGCGGTGGACAGCCGTCATAACGGTACTAAAGAGTGGTTTCCTAGGAAAACGGTGTTATCAACACCATTTAACACCGTTTTCATAGGTAACCACTCTCTAGTCACCGTTACGACGGCTGTCCACCGTATCACCGTTCACTACGGCCGTTAAGATACGGGCACCGCTGTCCTAGGAAACCCTAGCTTTAGTGGATTTTGCTAGTTTGTAGAGCGTTAAAAACTTTACAAAACTGAATTATTAGGTCTACTACAACTACCATCATGCCATTTGCCAGCAGGGGTAGGCAGAGAGAATGAACCGCCACACACGTCTATCCTCGCATACATTCCTAGCTTCTTCCACATTCATACATCTTGTCATACAAGCCCTTCGGTTCTGTCTGCTTTTGACATGACCAGACTTAAGATTTTGGTTTGTCTGATCGTGCCACGTCCTTCTTGGTCGTCCTCGTTTCGCGTTACGGTTCATTTTCGCCATATATACTTGTTTTACAATTCTTTCGCCGTCCATGCGTTCTACGTGACCGAACCATCTCAGAGACGCTTTCTTAATCTAATCTAATTAAGTCAAATCCGCGTACTTTCGAGTTTACGTTTTTTGCTAGCATACCCACGATATTTTCTCCAATATAATTTGTACAAAATGTAAGGCTGAGACAAGCATTATCAACAATTTCAAGAAAGGAGCTCTGCGCTAGTTTGGACATGTAGAGCAAATGGACAGCGAAAGGACAGCTAAGAATATTTACTATGCTAATGTTGATGGATGCAGTGGTAGAGGAAGACCGAGAAAGACATACAAATACTTGAAGATGGACTAGTCAAAAGTCGGAATAACGGCGCGCGTGCATGAGAAGATGTATGAATGTAGAGGAAGCGAGATCTGTATTCAAGAGTGATGTTGCGTGCTATCCTCTCTGCCTACCCTTACGGCGAAACGGCGTGATGGTTTGTTCTCCTTCCGTTCTGTTCATTATTACTCTGAACAAATTTACCCGGTATTTGACTGATGGTTTTAATCTTATCCAAACAAGATTTTTTCATTAAACATATACTTAATTTCTTACATTTATTTAGTAAAAATGGGTGGTTATATTTGGTTGGCGAAATTCGCAGGAAAATGGGAACCCAGGTTCGTAGCCGGCGGAACAAGAGGCAAGACAAATGGCCTCCGGCTGCCCATTATGCCGGCTCAAGTCAGGGTGTGACGTCACGACCGAATTCGCTAACAAGGCTCGGCGGCCGAGCGCACTGGCTTGTATCGGGAGGAGAATCCGCCGTGTTGGGGAACCCGCACAAAAAGGAGACAAGAAAAAAAATTGTGACTCACCGAATCAGCCGAAACCAATAAATACGTTAAAAGTCGCTTCAGAATTCCCAAAATCGGGCGTTTTTATTGTAAATCCTTACGAATTTATTATAATAAGTGTTCAATAAATTACATGATTAAATGAAAGGCATAAATTAATTGAGTAAAATTATTTATTTAACCCTTAGACTGCTAAACGAGGATATATCGTTGTTGTTAATCCCTATCATAAAGTTCTAACTAGACTGATGCTGACGTCATAATCCCTAAAAGGGTAAATGAATTCGGGAACTGCTTGTTGCATTTAACCGTCAGTGGTATTTAACATTTTCAAAACATAAAAATTACTTATTCGACGGGTTATTATTCAGTTTCGTACCTATTTCAGCCCTACGGAAAATTTAATACAAAAAATGTTTTCTTACGCGCGGTAAAAATTCGAACATTAAATTGTACGGCAAAGTTTCTTGAAAATTAATAAAAAATAATATAAAATATTTTAATAAAAACGAACTACTTTGAACGACGTCACTTGTTCATATGAATCATCCAAGATATATTTTACTTAAATTTTGTTTAGCATGCATTGATGGAAGTGGTAGGTTTGATAATAAGGGCACTTTGCCCCGCAATCAACAAAAAAACCATCATAATACTGTCGTTTCAATAATAACTATTAAAACAATGCGCCTTGAGATTTCTGTGCGAGATCATTTTTGTTTGTTTTTATTTTCGATTAAGAAAGGGTTTACAACCGCTGTACGAGAATGTGTTGCGGGCGGCACGAGTTGTCTATCTTGCTCACTCCACTGGGCTTGAATTAGAAATTTATGAAATGGAAGATTTTTATTGGAATTGCTATTAATTTTTAAAACAGTAGTGTGTTTGGAAAACAACGTATTCGATAAAATATTTTTAAAATGTATTAATAATAGGATTTCTGATTAGATTCTTGAAAAACTGCGTAGCAGCGTAAACTGCTTTCTGGGTCACATTGTAACAGGTCATCAATGTACACTTCTATAGAAACATAAACTTATGAACTATAGAGGAATTACAAAAATATTGAAATTAAATCTTTTTAAAAGGCAGTGTATCAATTTACTATCTTCAAATTGTAATGCCTAAATAATACTATTTTAATTGAATTGTTTACCGTTTATTGACTTATATGTGTATTCTAAATAAGTATTTTTCTAACTTCGGAGGGTGAGTGCCGGGAACAGGGTGAACGGTGCACTAAAATCTACTTTGGCAAACAAATGTTTATCGCAGGAGGCTAAACTAGCAGTTCACAACGGAGTTCTAGTTCCAACTCTAATGTATGGGAGCGAAGTATGGAATTGGAAAAATAATGATGAAAGTAGGTTGAATGCTGTCGAAATGCGATCCCTCAGGCGAATGTGTGGTAAAACGATGTATGATAGGTGCACAAATGTCGAGATCCGTAAAGTATGTAAGGCTGAGACATGCATTATTGACAGAATCAAGAAAAGGGTGCTGCGTTGGTTTGGACATGTAGAGCGAATGGACAGCGAAAGAGCGGCTAAAAGGATCTACGACGCAAATGTTGATGGATGCAGAAAACGAGGAAGACCGATATAATATCAACAAAAATTTAATGGTTAAGTTCTACTTAATTTGACCAACAAACGTTTTCGCCTGAACAGACTGAATTTTCAAGACTACACACAATAAAGGATTTTTTATCAAAACTATGGAGTTTTATCAAGAAATATCTACAAAATCATTGATAATATTATTTACATTTTTTTTTGCACGGGCTCTCAAAAGTACCAGCTTTTTATACATTTTTTAGATTCGTCGGGGCGCAAGCGCCCGTTCATCGCTTCTCGGAAGGTCGGCTGGGAGGCTGTGGTATACCTGCCACGAGAGGAGACCAACTTGCGTCCACTTGTTCAACACCCACGGACCCTGACTGCCAGGTTACGCCACAAAAAAAATTACAGAAAAACTTCCCGTTTGCGGTTAAACCGACAAAAGCCAATACTCACCCTGACCCTCCCGTCGAGCGAGGACTAAAAGTAACCGAAGGATTTGACTATTGAAATAAAACGGGCTCTTGGTAAGATTGGGTTTTAACTGAAGTTGGCCTGACCCTAGACAGGTTACATCGAAAACAGTCAAGTAAATCAACGATATTTTGAGTTAATCTAAATGTTTGTAAACAAGAAGTGCTGGATTTTAACCCATGACTATTCTTCCGTCCTTACGAGATTGCAGTATCTAGCATTTTTGACTACATCGTTAACCTTTCCCTTATTGTCCTAAATACACCCGCGCGTTACGGTACTGTGTATTATTATTATTGTGGATAACTTATATAGCGCCATTTTCGTAATATAATACCTCAAGGGCACTTTACATGGTGATTCTATTGTTAAATAAATTTAATTGAAGCTTTTAAATTTGTAACTTAATTAAAACAATTTATTTTGTTGTCAAATGCTACGGATTTATTCAAATGATTTAGAGAACAAGTGGGTTTTAAGTTTCTTCCGAAACATCACTTCACTCTCACAGCTTTGCACCTCTGCTGGGAGAGCATTCCATGCCATAGGGCCTGGGACCGCAAATGCGCGTTTACTAAATTTAGTGCGCTGTTTGCGTAGAGGCATAATAACTTTTCCTCTCGCCGTAGACGTAGCTGATCTAAGCGTGAGACGCCTGTCGGCTAGTTCATCTGGAATGCATAGTTCCCTTAGGTATTCCGAAGCAGAGTTGTGCAGTGAATTATACATAAGCCAACAGAGTTTGTATTCGACCCTCTGTGGAAAGCGTGTAGTTCCCGAAGTAGTGGAGTGATATGACTGAACTTAGAGATTCCGAAAATAAGTTTCGCTGCAGCATTCAATACAGATTGTAGGCGAGTCATTTTGTTCATTGGTAGACCTGCATAGATACCATTACAATAATCGACTCTAGACACTACAAACGCATTTATTAATTGACGGGTGGCATCAACCGGCAAATTTTTGCGTAGGCATTTAATTTGTCTCAGCTGGTAGAAGCATGAACTTATCATTCTACTAATTTGAGCGTCAAGAGAAAGGTCAGAATTGAGTAAAACTCCCAGAAGTTTAACGGTGGGTAAAGCGGTACTCCGTACATTGGGTAGGGCCGTATCCTAGATCAAATTCTGTCGTCTGGCTGAAGCTACCAATAGTTGTTCAGTTTTTAATGGGTTTAATGTCAGTCTGTTTTCAGCCATTCAGTTTCCTATTTTCTCGATGCATCCATCAATTAAATTGACAAGCACACTTCTCTCGCCTGGTTTGCAATAAAAATATTTTTTGTATCATCTGCATAGCGGTGAGACCAGTGAAGTCACTACGCATTAAAAAAATAAGAGATTTAAAAAGGGAAAAATGGAATATTCATAGGGAATGGCTTTAATTAACCATAAGTTTACGACTAACTTCGTTAACCTGATCGTGCCACCCTAAATGCTTATGAATGATAATACCCAAGTTTTTGACTGAAGTCACGAATGGAATTTACCATCTATTTTGAAAAGAGGAAGTGTGGAAAAACTCACATTTGAATACATAGTATGTGTGTAGTAAATAAAAATATGGTCATTTTTGTTAATAAACCATTATTATTATTATTAACTTCAACTAAGATGAGAATTTAATATAAAATACTTGACAAGCAAATTACTATAGGTGTGTAAACAAAGGTTGATTGACAGACGGGTCGACAAAAGGCGAATTAAAGATATAAAGTCAAGAGCAAAAAACTGTTCAAACAAACGTGTTCAAAACCACTTTTCTTGGTTCGATTTCCAGAAAAGATAAAAATGATTTTATGAATGGCATAAAAAAAGCTATAAAATAAAATAGATTATATCTGCTCAAGTAATCAAAAAACCAGACACGAGCTGAAAAATACCACCGCGTCAAAACAGATAACAAAAGACAATGATTTTATCGCATTAACATTTTTACAACATGCCAATTTCGGGTATAATTATTGAGATGGGTTTGCGGTTTGTATTTGAAAGGAAAATATTGAAATTGAATCGCAAAACAGACCCGAGTAAAGTAAAAAATGGTGTTTATTGAACAGGTGGTCTTGATCGAGTGAATAACGACGGAGTCCTGGTACCTGCACTAGTGGTAAAATACGAAACATACAATCGGAGAGATGAATTGACCTTTCCCTTACTGTCCTAAAAACACCCGCGCGTTTCGGTGCTGTGTAGTCACTACACATTAAAAAAATAAGAGATTTAAAAGGGAAAAATGGAATATTTATAGGGAATGGCTTAAATATCTATAATTTTATTCAAATATCATAATATTTCAAATCTAACTGCTGAAACCATGAAAAAACCATTGGGTATCGCTAACGACTCGGGCGAAACGTGCACCCGCGCTAGCTTCCCGAGAGCTACTAAGTAGCTAGTACTGGACTAAGTGACTGGATATGTAGTGGACGTGTAACGCCAGGTGTTATTGGTATACTGTGAGTATACTTTTGATGATATTTGTAATTTATCCCCGATTTCCGATAAAACGTTTTTTTGTTATCAAATAATAAGTATTTATTATTTAATAACAAATTATTTCAGTCAATAAGTAATAAACCCAATATTTATTATATTTATAAAGATATTATGGTTATTAGACGCAATGTGTACTAGCTGCGCGTCACCGGGGAGGGAGGGTTTATAAAGAAAAGCAAAGACATGCAAATCATTTTTGCATTCAGATATGGCAACCCACAATTTTAAAATAACAATAATTGTACCAATACCTTGATATCTGTGGCCAAACGGATGAAGAATACAGATCTACGCGTGAAATGGGACTAGAATCCTGAACGAGTTTTTTCGACGATAGCTCGTTAAAAATCTGAAAAACAGTTATCGAATTGAGATAAGTCCGCTTCGTTGCCTATGATTTTTTGAGGTCCATCACAAATGACTATCGACGTGCTAATATAATAAGCGACGTGATAACAATTTCTCACCATGGTTGTTTATCGTATTCGCGATCACACTGGAACATGCGTGAACACCGAATATTAAATGTCAAAATATTTACATTTCGCGACGTATAATCCTGCTGCGCAATCACATATTTGAATTTCACCGGAGTAAATATGGAAAATATTCCAAAACGGCTATTTTTATTTATTATTTATCATGATATTCATTGCATTTAGCCGGCGGCGGCGGTTGGCAAGCCAAAAGTCAAGAAAAGCAGTCGCCGTAGTAATTGTAATTTAATGTTCACTTTTTTGTACAAGATACTCCTTACTATTTTGCAAATGCAATCTATTGTATTGTTTTTTATACTAAACGCCAATTTTTTGCCAATGATCTGTATTTATTTACGAGGAAAACATAAATTAAACCGACACGAGCGTTGATTTAGAGATTACACACGCGTTGATTTATGACTGCGATAACTTAAGCATGTTCGTTGTTGTTCATTGTGATCGCTCAAATGCTTAGCATGTTTTTAAGCACGTCGATAGATATTTGTAATTGAGCTACTGGGTTCGATTCGGAAGGGTAGACGTGAAAGAACATCAATATTTCATTGTTACTGGACTACCACCTGACGCGCTGGACTCCATGTTAAAGATGATGGAAATACGCTGCATTTGGCTCACCAATGGAGACCATCATTTTGAAGATTAGCATCCAATGCGCCAAGTCCAGGAGAAGTATTTTTTTAAAAGTAATAAGACATCCTATGAAAAAAAAAAAGATCGCCATTTTAGAGAAGATGAAGACAATCAGAAGAAATTGCAATAGTTTATAGAACTACACAACCAGAGCAGTGAAAAACCCCACGGTCATGGCGCAAAATTATTCATGGCGTTGAGGTTTTCTTGGTCAGAGCGTCGAGTTTTAGTTAATGATGGGTTGTATCTGTTGAAATTGGCTTTTGATGAGGGGTTTAGTGAGCACGGGTCCCACGGGGTCTAAGTATGTTTGTTGTGCAAATTGCACCCAAGTGTGCGTGACCATAGGCGGCAGTCTATTGTGATTACAGGGTATATGGTTTGTCGAAATCAATTTTTGGTTTGATTAAATATTTGACGAAGAATTAAACCACGGACGAATAAAAACTGGCGGCGGGTGGACTACAAAGGAATCTTGTTAACACAACAAACGATTATGAGGTAACCGAACACTCCCACGTTTACCATAACTCAAATCAAAAATTATTAAGACGCATCGTTTGATTCATAAACACTAACAGTATACTGCCGCGCAGAGCCTAAACCGTCGCAAACAAACATTTTGTCATTTTTGAGTTAGTTGAGTCATAATAGTCCTTAAAATTTAGCTTGATAAAATGACAGCTGCCAAACTAATGTCACTAGTGATGGGAAATTACCGATCACTGATCATGTACCGATCAAATCAATTTTATCAGTTATTTCATGCAAACATGAAACTCTGTTTCCGAAAAAACAAGCCTATTATAGTGTGTTTAAGACAATTATTCACTAAAAAATAAGACAATGAATTATTTTTTTATTCGATCGATTTACATTGATCAATTTGTCCCATCTCTAACGTTTTTGCAAAATGATGTAACCTTGTAACAACGTCGTTAATAATTAGTTTTATTTTAGTTTTTTTTGTTGTTTTAAAGCTGATTTAAAAAATATATGTTGATTTATATGTCAAGCATTGTATTTAAAAAAATAATTAACATACCAAATACGAATGATTTTTCGTGTGTCAATATAAATCACTCCTAAGACGTTACTTCAAAGTTATGTCGTCAGTTTTTCTGACAACTGTCATTCTAATCATGCCATACTTTAAGGACTATAATAATCAGCATTGAACGCGGTCGAAATGCGATCCCTTAGACGAATGTGTGAGAAATCAATGTACGACAGGGTTCCGAATGATGAGATTCGGCGAGAAAGTAAATCTGAGTCAGGTCAACTGATAAGATTAAAATCATTTTTTTTATATGGGAGTTGCATTATTTTTTTCCTTGCTTATAATATACACGGTTTATATTTCAAAAAGAGGATTTTTTGCAGTTAAATTACTTTAAATTTTAGCTAAGTTTTTGGGATCAGGAAGGATATTCTAGAGTGGGCCAATCAGGAACTTCTCAGCATTTGCTCATGTGGAGAGGAAACCACTTAAAACTCTTCAGAAGAAGCCGGACTGTTGACAGCAGTCAACAGGCCTTCCGTTCCACTAGAGGAGTGTTCGGCATTTTGTTCTCTACTTTGGTTTATATATTACCAATTGCTTGCACTAATTGACCATGTATAATACTACCTCTCGTGTGAGTTCTTTGTTACCTATCACCGATGGAATGTCGCTTAGATCTTCACCCTGGCTTCTGCATCGCGCCTGAGATGGTTTGGTCATGTAGAACTTAGGGATGATGCAAGAATGGTAAAACAGGTAAATATGGCGAGAATGGACGGTAACGTGGGACGAAGACGACGAAGGAAGACGTGGCTTGATCAGATAAACTAAAACCTCAAGACAGGTCATGTCAAAAGCAGGCAAAACCGAAGGACATGTATGAAAAGATGTATGAATGCGGAAGAAACTAGAAGTGTATGCCAGGATAGACGTGTGTAGCGGTTCATTCTCTCTGCCTACCCCTACGGAGAAATGTAGTTGTAGTAATCAACATTTGAGTATCCAACTCCATTAACAAATAACATTTTCGATTCATCTGATCAACACCTGAAAAGATTTTTTTTTTTAAATACTTGTTCTTGGACCAGGTGGATTTATCAACGATGTTTTGAATTTCTCCAAATTTTTGTGGACAAGGACTGAATTCAACCCACTAGGAAACTATTAATACAACAAAGACATATTACAACAGAGATTAAGAACGCCTTAGAGAAGGGAATATAGAAGTCTAGGCAACCACAGGGCCTATGACCTGTCATTTGCTAGTTTGAGTGGCCACTTTACACACTGTGTATAAGCCCTGTGGACTCCTAGACTTCTATATTTAATGCAACTTTTTGTCTCCAGTAACTGATGCAATTTTTTCTTTCTTTTAATAATTAAAAAAATAAATTTTTAGTTTCTTATTTATATATGGCCCACTTTATTCTCAAAATTAATTGCAATTACCAAAGCCTTATAATAAAATTAAAAATAAATATGTTTTTATCGAAATGGCGTGGTGGTAGTAGAAGTTTTCGTAAAAATCAATGTTTCACGTTCGAACCTCCAGAATGATAGGCAGAAGCGTCAACCACTACACAACGAGACGGCTTATCTCCACTTGATTAGCTTATTCATACTTATCTGAAACTAAACACAGAACTGTATTCTTCATATGCCTGGATACAGACAAACGGTGATGATTTATTATAGAAATAAAGACAAGTGATATTTAAATTCATAAATTTGAAACAAGACCAATTTCATCGCTTCCGAGTGTAGTAACATTATTGATTTAATTACTTGTTTGTCTTTGCTACATGTATTTATGATCCGTTTTTCCAGTTTCTTGAATTTATTTTAATTGATGTACGTGATGTTAACTGAGGCCAAAAATGAAATAAATAAATAATTATAATTATGAATTTGTTATCTTTACTATAGTTTGTATTAATATATATTTTAGAGACATTTTGCATTGCTTCAGTTCAAAAGTAATAAATATTTATAAAAGGCCCCAAACGCGAACCCTGAGGAACTCCTTAGTGATAAAAAAAATCTAATGCAAGAGAAAGATAAAATTATTTTTTCAAACTGAGTACCCATTTTTGAGTGATTTCCGTTTTGTAAATTACATTTTCCTCGGCAATCAGTAATATAACAACCAATGCTTCGACTCAAATTAATTTTTGAATGGGTTTAAAAAAATAACAAGCATTAACTGCCAGATTAGACATTTAAAATAATATCCAAAACAATTAGCTGAAAAAGATGCGGCGCATGAAGTCGTTGACGAGTCGAGAGGTAACCGTGTAATCGCCACCTTTTTACAAAAACATAAAAAGGATCGAATTATCCTCGTTATAAAACTAACAGCGAGGATTGCGCGGATTGAGTGATTGACTCAGCAAATGGCACCGAGGAAAAAAAAGAAACGAGATGAATCACGTCAAGTGAGCGATGAAGAGTCCTTTTGACAGGACGTCAAAATTTCTTTGTCCTGCTTGAAGATGGAGACGTAGCTCGATAATTATTATTGTTGGGCCAGTAGGGATGTAAAGACAAGTCGATATAATCAAATATTGATAATTCAAAATATCAGATTGAAAAAAAAGTGGTATCAAGAATACAATTATATTATATTGATCTTTCAGTTAAGTGGTTTGGAATAACATACATTTGGACAGTATTAAACATTGACCAAGCTCCAATCCAATAGAATGAATATTTCCAAGACGAAATGTATGGTTATTCGAAAAAAGCCACAAACTTTCCCAATGACTTTAAAACTTGGAGCGCAGGTTATTGAACAAGCCCATCAGTATAAATATTTTGGATGCTGGCTGAATGATAGGTGGGATCACTCACAAGAGATCAAAGTCAGAATAGAGATGGCGCGGGACTGTTTTTTCTGGATGCATAACCTTCTTTGCAGTAGAGACTTTAATTTAGACCTCCGAATGCGCATTGTACGATGTTACGTTTTCTCAGTACTTTTTTTACGGCGTAGAAACGTGGACACTGACCCAAAGCACTTTAATAAAGATCGAAGCCTTTGAAATGTGGAGCTAAAGGAAGATATTAAAAATCTCCTGGGTGGACTGAGTCCGAAACGGATGGATAAGGATAAAGAGGTACTGAAGACCATAAAGAAAAGAAAACTTGAGTACTTGGGGCATGTGATGAGAGGCGAAAAATACAACATTTTACAAGTACAGGGAAGGATTGAAGACGCAGTGTAGGTAGAAAGCGCATCTCTTGGCAAAAACTTGCGTGACTGGTTCCATTGCAGCACTCAGTCCTTGTTCAGGGCAGCTGCCAACAAGTGAGAATTGCTACGATGATATCCAACGTCCATCGGGAAGAGGAACGATTAGAAGATCAAGATTTATCAGGTTTTGACGATTGATTTTTTTAAAAAAAAACTCTAAACTTATAATAGCGAAGTGTCATTTTTTTAAAATTTTTAAAGTAAAAAGGGTCTATGAAATACTGTCCAGTAAAAAAAAAAACATGTTTTGCTACTTATAAGTAGCATAATTTATTTTTTTTAATTTCTAATTTTGAATTCCCGCAAACACGGTCAATGCATTGGTCACGCCCCTAATACGTCATGATTCATGTTCATTTTCAACTTTTTTGGAAACCGTTAAAATTTTTTTAGAACATCGTCACGAATCTTGACGTCACAACTATTGATTCCAAACATGTTGCGTTTTTCTAGCGACACATTTCTTCACAATTAATTAACTATTCTAAATCCATGTCATATATATTTATCGGTATTCGTAGAACAAGTATTTCCCCTTTTGGAGATGTTTACGAAATGGGCGATAGAATTTGATTATTTGTAAAATCGATGTTTCGCGAGCGGTCGTCGCATCCCTACGGCCATACATCCTTGTTCAAAACCAGTTTGTGGACCATCCAGAAGGCGGGTTATAATTTTTACACCAGCAACGAGCCCAACACCAATTAGGCGCCTTCAAAAAAGTGGATCCCATTTTAAATTGGACCTGGCCACGATCACGGGAGAGATAATTGCACCGAAACGCTACTTGCCTATTCATGTGATTGATAGTTCCCCACATGGAAAGACTAAAGTATTCAATAATGAAAGGGGTGATTAAAAATCTCAAGATAATGAGACGAGGGATGCAGGGAATCGGGAGGAAGCGCAGAGGACCATCAGACTTCAGCGGAGTCATGTCAGAAATTAAGAATTAAATTTTCAATGATTTTGATAAAAACTCCGGGAATCGAACCCGGAACCTTCCGTGTGTGAGTCAAGCATCTTGACCACTACACCACGGAGGCCACGAACGCTCATCTCTAGTCACGACGAAACCCTGTCTACTGAGGAAATTATAAATGAAATTGGAATAAAAATAAATACAGTATTTTTATTATTATTTGATCTTGATGACTGCCAAAAGTAAAAACCAGCATGTCTACAATGACTTACGTATTAAAAATATCGATACTTCATTATTGTGTTACCTCGGTTCAATTTTGATGGAGTTGTTTAAAATAGATTACGAGTTTTAATTGTAATTAAGAAGAAATTTTTGATCCGTTATTAAAAAAACTTTTGCTTCGATAATAATTAATGAGCCAAACTGGATTTTTTGCTGCTAATCCGAAGTTCTCCGAGGAATAAAAAATGTTTAATGGACGCACTGCGAATCAATATTACGCTTGTTAATCAAACGCCCAAAATCGAGATATAGGATACGAATGGTACAAGAAAAGACATTATTATAATTATTATTAACATTTAAATAGTGACCGATCGAAGCTTTTCCATACTACTTTTGGCCCTCAACCGAGGTTTGTATTAATTATCTATATTGATAAAATATTTTTTTTATTGGTAAAGATATAACTTAATTACATTACAAATTCGAACACGTTTTAAAACTACCGAAATGTAAAAAGTTTACACTCCGCGGAACTGATTCCGTTGAGCGCCTGCCTAATATTGATGAAAACAACGGCTCATTAAAACAATGCTACCCATTTATTACAAAGCAAGGTGCAACTCACGCCCTTGTATACTTATTTAACTCTTGTGTGGCTGTGACGTCACACTAGTCGACATAGGACACAAGACTTGATATATCTCTCTTATTTTTTTAAATGATGAATTCGTATTTTTTGTAATCTTCAAATGGACATTTTCACACCGGATTTGGAAAGTGAATTTTGTACAACTATGCTGGATGTTAATACAAAAAAATATTTATCCTCGCTACGCGAAAAAAGAGTGTCCGCTAATTCAGCAACACATATGTATAAGAAAGAGCACGAAGATAGAACTCATCACAAGGAAGACAGAAACGCTATTTTATGGCAGGTGTTAGTGTGAAAGAGACAAAAACAAAAGTAAGTAAAGTGTAAAATAGATTCAGATTTCAGCCGGTTGATAACAGTGATGGGAAACGCACGCGCGTAATCTGTGCGGCGTATTTATGATTATTAATTTATTTTACTATAACAGGGCTAAATTATATGTTTATTTGCACAAATAATGGAAAAGGCATAATTTAACAGTATGAATCCATGTTTTTTTTTTTTCAATTTTTGAATTTTAAATTATTCCGTCTTTTACTAGTGGTAACACGATGTTACATCACCGCGCGCAAAGGGATTATTTATCACAGTCTTTTAAGAGTTAATAAGGTTTCATGCACATTATAAAATTCAATTGTCTTACTTAAATACGAAATGATAGCCGGTTTAGCGCACAAAACGACTTTTTCGAAAACTTCAAGCTCTGGTTAAGGGCCAAAAGTAGTATCAAATATTTTTTTTTGATATTTTTCGCATTACGAGTAATCCAAAGGGCAACTTTTTAGAACCCTTTCATTTCGAAATTCGGAAAAAAAATATAGACCCACCCTAGTATACATACTGAAATACGGAACTTCAAAGTATTTTTTTCCCCTAAAATTTTGAGAAAACCACAACAAAAAGACAGTGCCCTTCATCTTAATTTAAAGACAATACCAGTATTTCACACCTGGCGGCCATATTTTTTGCTTTTCCTACCATGCAAGAGGTCTCAGATTCAATCCCGACATCTAAACTGCCTTTACTAGGGGTAGCTTCCCCGTTTTAAGATAGAATTTTTTTTTTTAGAATCATTTATTTTTATCATACATAAAATCCACTTCAAAATTTTCAAATCTTGTTTGATAATTTTCTTACTTTTAAAATAAATATTTAAAAGGAAATTACATTAATACAAAATTTAATTTAACAAATGTAAAATACAAATATTAAATAAACCGACTTAAATTTGAAAAAAAATTAATAGTTGTATTTTAGGCAAAATAATAAATAAAACTTTTTTTTAAATCATCATTTCACAATCGCAGGACTGGCGCATAAAGCGTAAGACTTATTCTTAACGCATCTTGCCTCGTGGTGAAGTGTTCAGCGCGTTTGCCTACCACGCAAGAGGTCATGGGTTCAATTCCCGACATGGTTGACATGAATATTTTATGGTACCTGGACTGGTACCTGAAGCGTAAGACTGCTCATCTTACCTAAGTGTAACAAACGTAATCAAGATACACTGCGGATGGTGTACCAATGCAGTGTCCTATGCACCATAAGGTGCGGAAAAAGACTGATGATGATGATAAATTGTCTTGCCCTCATAAAACAGAACATTCATAGTTCAATGCAATGAAAAAAAGAATCCCACGCAGTTTTTTGTAATCAAAATCATATTCTAATTAGTAAAATTTTGACTTAAAAATATATGTAATATTGTGCCTTGAGCCGTTATGATCATGAGCCATTCAAATAGTTTAGGTTTGAGCGAGGATTGTTAAACAGCTGATAGATAGACCGAGTCAATAATTTGTTAAAATTAACAACAATGAACCAATAATTAATTATTTTTTGAAATATGCAATAAATAAAAATAAAGTCGTGACGCGGTAAGGAATAATAAATAATTTAACGGACACAACTAACACGGGCTGAATTACAATGAAACGTTAATATATTGGCATTATTCGTCAATTTTCCATAATTTAACAAATTACAGCAGAGATGGAGAACACTTTAGACAAGGAATACGGAAGTCTAGGCATTTACAGGGCTTATAACCTGTTTTTTGTATAAAAAGAAAAACAATACACGAAAGAGACTCTTGTCAAAGTAGTAGGAGAATCCTGCTCCGGAAAACCCCTTCGGATACATGGAACAGATCAACATCCAGAGCGATGTTGTTCAGCATAGCGGTAGCCCTTCCAACGGCAGGGTGCTCCTGTAGATCGGAATATGAAACAATCTATTCTAACGCTTTCTAAGGTAATTATCAGGAACATACAAAACCAATGCTCGTCATAATCTCAGAATTGACGATCATACCGCGCAGCAATCGATAGTGATGTGTAGTCAAATACACGGTCCTTCCAGTCTTAAGGCTGTTGAAGCCAAGCATACCCTGGAGAAACTCGGTCGGGTAGAGCCGAGGATACTACCCGCACTCTCTCGTGCAGAGATATCTCAGAAACTTCTTTTGGATTTTCTCTATCACAAGAGAGTACTTCAGTTCATGTGGCCCCCGAATCATCGAGCCACTCTCGAGTCTACTTCGCAACAAGAAGTTGTCGCGATATGCAAACGCTCTGACCGCTTTCAATTGAATCTATCGTTCTGTTTTCTATTATAAAACATAATTCAGAAATTACATTTAAAATTCCTGATTTAACATTTTTTAACTATTTAAAACTCATAAAATTTTAACGATGACCAGCTTTAAAATTTTTATTACTTCTGTAAAGACGGTTATTAAAATAGGAATTTGAATTTTTAGTGGATATACCGAAAATTCTAATTTTTCTATTCAAAACTTGATTCTGTAATTTATGCGCGTAAAATTTAAGCGTCATAGTGAAAGCCAAAAAAATATTTTGATGACATTGTCCCGGCCGAACGTAATCCGACACATCCCGACCGCAGGTTTCGGCTGAGTCGAAGTTTCGGCCACTTTTTGGCCGAAACCAAAAGTACGGTGCGTCACCGTTAAGGAACAACTCATTGATATTATGAAGAAATACAATAATAAATAGGTTTGAAAAGAGGAATATAGTTCTAAAATATTTTCATTTCATATAAGATAACTTATATAGCACCATTTTTGTGAAAATCACATCAAGGGCGCGCTGCAATAAGCATCCCAACACGCCTTGTAGCTACAGAGCGCGTAGGCGGATGGTATTATAGTTCCCCATTTCCATTTAAGTTAAATTTAAATAATAGGGAAACACCACTTTTTTTACATGTTTAAAGTTATATACGTCTATAATACTGTCCAATAAAAAAAAAATCGTAAATTATTTTTGGCCACGCCCCTAATGCGTCAGATTCATATTTATTTGTTCCTGGCTATTGAAATTTGTTTAGAATATTTTCAGGAATCTTGACGTCACAACAACCAAGGCCAAACACGTCGCGTTTTTCTGGCAACGTATTATTATTTTTTTTTTGTTACATTCATGTACGAAAACATTTCTTCACAATATCCATATTGATTTTGAAAATACAACTAATTATTCTGATTCCATTTCATATTTTTATCGGTATTCATTGTATGTGATATTTCCCGATTACATAAGAGCTAGATTATTTTTTTATTTTTTATTTTATTGTGGATAACTTATATAGCGCCATTTTCGTAATAAAATACCTCAAGGGCGCTTTACATGGTGATTCTATTGTTAAGTTAATTTAATTGAAGCTTTAAATTTGTAATTTAATTGAAGCTTTAAATTTGTAATTTAATTGAAGCTTTAAATTTGTAATTTAATTAAAATAATTTATTTTGTTGTCACGTGCTACGGATTTATTCAAATGATTTAGAGAACAAGTGGGTTTTAAGTTTTTTCCGAAACATCACTTCACTTTCACAGCCTCGCACCTCTGCTGGGAGAGCATTCCATGCCATAGGGCCTGCGACCGCAAATGCGCGCTCACCAAATTTAGTGCGCTGTTTGCGTAGAGGTATAATAACTTTTCCTCTCGCCGTAGACGTAGCTGATCTAAGCGTGAGACGCCTGTCAGCTAGTTCATCTGGAATGCATAGTTCCCTTCGATATTCCGGAGCCGAGTTGTGCAGTGACTTATACATAAGCCAACAGAGTTTGTATTCGACCCTCTGTGGAAAACGTAGCCAGTGTAGTTCCCGAAGTAGTGGAGTGATATGACTGAACTTAGAGATTCCGAAAATAAGTCTCGCTGGGCATTCAATACAGATTGTAGGCGAGTCATTTTGTTCATTGGTAGACCTGCATAGATACCATTACAATAATCGACTCTAGACACTACAAACGCATTTATTAATTGACGGGCGGCATCAACCGGCAAATTTTTGCGTATGCATTTAATTTGTCTCAGCTGGTAGAAGCATGAACTTATCGTTCTACTTATTTGAGCGTCAAGAGATAGGTCAGAATTGAGTAAAACTCCCAGTAGTTTAACGGTGGGTAAAACGGCACTCCCTACATTGGGTAGAGCCGTATCCTGGATCAAATTCTGTCGTCTGGCTGAAGCCACCCACAGTTGTTCAGTTTTTGATGGGTTTAATGTTAGTCTGTTTTCAGCCATCCAGTTTCCTATTTTCTTGATGCATCCATCAATTAACGATTACAACACGTCTTGCAGCTACATAGCGCTCGCGCATTTAAAAATCTATTCCCATGTACAGTTGAAGTTTAATTTAGATATAATATGAAAGCTAACATCACAAAAACGGAACAACTATGGATGGCTTTAGCCAGACGACAGAATTTGATTCAGGATACGGCACTACCCGATGTAAGGAGTACCGCTTTATCCACCGTTCAACTACTGGGAGTCATCCTTAATTCTGACCTTTCTCTTGACGCTCAAATTGGTAGAACGATAAGTTCATGCTTTTACCAGCTGAGACAGATTAAATGCATACGCAAAAAAAATGCCTGTTAATGCCGCCCGTCAATCAATAAATGCGTTTGTAGTGTCTAGAGTCGATTATTGTAATGGTATCTACGCAGGTCTACCGATGAACAAAATGACTCGCCTACAGTCTGTATGGAAGCCGCAGCGAGACTTATTTTTGAAATCTCTAAGTTCAGTCATATCACTCCACTACTTCGGGAATTACACTGGCTACGTTTTCCACAGAGGGTGGAATAAAAAATCTGTTGGCTTATGTATAAGTCACTGCACAACTCTGCTCCGGAATATCCAAGGGAACTCTGCATTCCAGATGAACTAGCTGACAGACGTCTTACACTTAGATAAGCTACATCTACGTCGAAAGGAAAAGTAATTATACCTCTACGCAAACAGCGCACTAAATTCGGCAAACGTGCATTTGCGGTCGCAGGCCCTACGGCATGGAATGCTCTCCCAGCAGAAGTCCGAAACTGTGAGAGTGAAGTGATGTTTCGGAAGAAACTTAAAACCCACTTGTTCGCTTAATCATTTGAATAAATTCTTAGCATGTGGTGACAAAGTACATTATTTTTCTTAAATTAAAAATTAAATTTATATCTTTATATAACCACTATGTAAAGCGCCCTTGAGGTATTACATTACGAAAATGGCGCTATTTAAGTTATCTATAATTATTATAAAAAAGTCTTGCAGCTACAAAGCGCAGCGACGAGTGGAATTACAGCAACATAAAAATGATTTTAAAAAGTTAATAATAGAAAAATACAATGATAATACACCGAGCAAAGAACGAGTAAGTTTGGCAAATTTAGTGGCATTAGTAAATGTAAATAGGAAAACTATAATTACCACATTGCGTAACTTGTGTGTTGCAGGTTTTATGGTGTTGGAGAGGATCTAAGTAATGGTGTGGGGTAGAAAATATAATGGTTTATGGTGGATTTAAATTTGTGGTATTAGAGTGAACGAGGGAAGATGGAAAAGTGGAAAATGGCGCCACGGTGGGTTTACAAGAGGAGGAGATTAAAACCATTAACGCCACTGGGGGTGACCAGAAATTTTTTATTTATGTACATATTAAACAAAACCCATAAATCAAAATAAACGTTCGAACACAAACAAAACAAATAACCCATCACGCCGTTTCTCCGTAAGGGTAGGCAGAGAGGACAGAACGCCACATAACTTTGTTTGCATACAGATCTCGCTTCCTCTACATTCATAAATCTTCTCTTCTCATGTACGCGCGCCGATTGTTCCGACTTTTAACATGTCCATCTTTAAGTTTTTATTATTATTATTATGGATAACTTTTACAGCGCCATTTTCGTAATACCTCAAGGGCGCTTTACATAGTGATTCTGTAGATAAACAAATTTTATTGAAGATTTCAAATTTATAATATTAGAAATGAAACACTGATTTGAGTCTACTGAACACTTTATTTTATTTTTACAAATATAAACATATAAAAATAAAAACTTCATGACAATTGTTTCGCCTTCTTAGGGCATTTTCAAACGAATGCCCTAAGAAGGCGAAACAATTGTCAGGAAGTTTTTATTTTTATATGTTTATATTTGTAAAAATAAAATAAAGTAATAAAATAAATAAAACAACTTTGTTTTTAACCATTAATTTTTATTTTTCACCGACCGGTTTCAAAGCAAACAAGCTTCTTTGTCAAGGTTTACGTAACAAGTTACGTAAAAATAAAAATTAGTGGTTAAAAACAAAGTTGTTCTATTTATTTTATTATAATGAATAACCACAAAGTTAGTGCTTCAAATATAAAATTTATATAAAATAAAGTGTTCAGTTGACTCAAATCAGTGTTTGATTTCTAATATTATAAGTTTAAATATGGAGTTCTACAAAATAAACACCAAATCAATCAATAATTTAAGTTAAAGATTATGATAAAATTATAAATAAACTTATCAATGAAACGTCTTAGTTTAGTTTTACTTAAAGTTTGGGAATGTAATTCAACGTATTATACTTGTAAAATATTTTGTGTTATATGATTTATAAATACATAAAAAATACAGAGAGAATAATAATAGTTTAATATATTTATGTATTTATAGTGACGTTTCCTATTACGAAAAAGAAAAAAATGAATTTGTCTGTACATAAAGGGGAGAGACGTCTTACAAAAACGTGTTTTTAAAATGTGATTAGTAAATATTGTAAAAATCTAAAATGTGAATGACAAAAAAATATACAGTGTGATTGAATAAAAATTTTAAAATGTTTCAAAGGACAGTCACCCTAGTTACACGTCACAAGGACCACCGCTTACCTACTGCAGTAGAAATTACTGTCGAGAGAGTAATTACAACCGGCTTCTTGTACTTCATATTTCCAACACTACTCGTCACTCCTTGCAACTTCCAGCCACCCATTGTGCGCGCCTGCACACCGTCACAACCAAATATCATTACTTTTCACTTCAACTTGGTACTATTATCATTAAATTTACATCCACACCCAATGGTGCGAAGGACGCTATAATGACACCGGGGGCGAATCGTCCATATAAGCGATTATGCGCAGCTTACTGTTATATTTTAATATTTTTTTTATTCACAAAAAGACACATGCTACTTTCTTTTATATTTCCCTTATTTCTTAACAGAATCTAGTAATAATAATAGTACCGATAGTCTTGTGATTTTTGAAGAATTTATGATCAAAAAAAATTATTTATCAACCCTTACCGATTATACCATTCATTTTTCAAAAATAATATATATATTTTTTTATTCATACTCTGTTGTTAATGATAATATTTTTTACATCTTTTGAAAATTCCTTTGTTTGGTTTTTTTGGTAGTTTGTTGTATGATTACAGTCCCTGATTTATTAGCCTCGATTGTCCTTGTCTCGTTTTGGAATGTTTTTATTTTTATTTTTTTGTTTTTATTATATTTTATCTTACATACTTTTTTTTTCACATTGTGCAGCTTACAGGGGTACATACCCCGTCCCAAGCTAGGCAATTAAATTTTAATACATTATATTATTAATATTCAAAGCATTAACTTTGTGGTCCAACATTTTAATATTATGTTAATACATTATATTAATTTACAAGCTTATAGAAAGAACAGATAAATAAAATATAAACAATATATAAAACCAAATATAAACATACTCGTATACACATATAGATACACTTACATACGTAAAATATAGACAATTTATTTCATGTTTGCGAAACTTAATGATTGCCATTTTTAAAAATATTTTATTTTCGTGTTTTTTGAAATTGTTATTTATTTTCATATTTTATTTTTAACATCTAGTTAGAACCTCCAATCCGCGCCATGCATCAACCTCTCTGACTCCTCCGACCAATGTCATGAAAGAGCGAGGTCAACTCCTTTCGCAACTTGGTAACACTCCCGCTTTTCCACAATTCTGGCAAAAAGTTATGGACCTTCTTGCCAACATAATAGTGTTGCCTCGATGCCAGAACAGTGTTGACCCCTTCACTCAGTATCCGGTCCCTATTGGAGTATCATGTATTGTGGTTGTGGTTGACATGTATGTGATATTGTTCTGATATTCTTGTAATATGTCCATGTTTATTTTTTTTAAATCTTGTGGTTTTGATAAAATTATCATTAAAATCTCTTTTTAAATGCTTGCAGACTGGCTGGATTTCCTCCCTAGGGAGTTATTCATAATTAATTTTATTTCAACAGACAGGGAAAACATTATTGAGAAGGGAATATGGACGTCTAGGCATTGACATACTCAAATATTGTTGAATTAACTACCTGGTAAAAGAAGAAGTATACAAATTTAAAAATTGTTTTCAGGCATGGCCTAGTAGGCGATTTGGTTCAGCCGGATGAATCTCACCCACATAATAAAGGTTTTAGCTCCTTTACTTCACAAAAGTCAACAGATGGAAGAGTTGAGAAAATGTGGATGTTTAAACATGGGCAGAATGGTGAATGTTACAGTGTGTAAAGTGGACACTTAAACCAACCAATGACAGGTCATGAGCCCTGTAAATGCCTAGACGTCCATATTCCCTTCTCAATAATGTTTTCCCTCTCTGTTGAAATAAATGAAATTCTTTTCATAAGCTTTACTATATTATTTGAATCGGGTTGTGATCCCGTGGCTAGTTTTGCGGACTCTCGGATCAGAGGACCGAGGTTCGAACCCCACGGTACCCCAACTTGATTTCCATTTCTAATAGTGAACGCTAGTATTGCGCGTTTTTATTGATATTTTTATTAAAATCATTAACTACAGAGTTTTATAATAAAATAAACGAAATATTATCAAATTTAAATAGGTGCAAACGAATCTAAAAATGTCAATCCACTATGGTTTTACCGTGCCGTTTGGATTAAGACGATATGTGTGAAATGGGCTATTCTCCGTCGGATATCACGCGACTGATTTGTTTATTTGGAAATTCTTATAATTATTTACAGACTTTAGTTGGCTTGAAGATATTGTTTTAAGCAACAAGTTAGCAAATTTTTTTTTTCAAACTTAAGCTTTAAATAAACTGCTAAAATTCCTTTGTTTAAGGATTCGAAAGAAAAAATATTCTAGCGGGAAACAGGCTAGTAAAGAAAATATATTATGAAGTTAAAAATATATAGTAGAACGGGTCGCAAAGGCTCACAAACCGCAAAATTGATTAAAATATGACCACAGGACATAAGAAAGAGATGTTAAGATTGACATGCCAATTTAGTGTCCTATGAACCAGCAGGAATTATGATTATTACTGTTGTTGTCGCGAAATAATAATATTAATAGGAAGGTAGTAAAGTTATAACATTAAAATTTATTTTTAATGATACAGTTTTACGGAATGTTCAAAACTATTTCTAATAACCTAAAAGTATTAAGAAAATATTCCGAAGCGGAGTAAAATGACATCAACGCACGTCGTGATAAGGGTCACTTTCAAGCGCAGACATTTCTTCTTCTTAAACCCTGTGGGAAAGGCGACCGTGACTCGACAATATTGAAGTTTGAGATGAAAAAAAATACAGAAAAACAAAAGAGCATCGCAGACAAAAGAAGTCGGAGAAATAATGGCGGGAACAAAATGGTCTTGGATTTACGAGCTATTAAAGCACATTTAAAGCGAATTATTCCAAATCTACCATTTCGAATTTAAATTATGGACGAAATTACGATAACTAGGCGTAGTATTACTTTATTTAAGTAAAAACAATTTTCGATTTTGTTTATTCGCGTTAAGGCACTATTCGATTTTGATGATATTCTGATAAATAAATATTTATCATTGTACTTAGAAATGAACTGATTCAACATTTGTACTTAAGAAAATAAATTATTTAAAACATGTATTTTTAAAAAATAAATTAATGAATATTTTACTGGACATTTGTATTTAAAACCACTAATTTTTTAATATTTTAACTTTAAAAAAAACTGACTAAGAAAATAAATCATTGTAAATTTTTATTAAGGTAAATAAATTATTGTATTGAACAAAACGAGTAGAAACAATATTTGATTTTGTTTATTCGCGTAAAAACAGCGTTCGATTTTGTTGATATTCTAACAAGACATTGTAGAAATTAGCTCGATTAGAATGACAGTTGTCAGAAAAAATGACGACATAACTTTGTTATAACGTTTAAGGAGTTATTTATATAGACACATGAAAAATCATTCGTATTTGGCATTTTTTTTTTTCATACAATGCTTGACATACATAAATCAAAATAACTATATAAAATCGGCAATAAAACTAAAAAAAAACTAAAACAAACCTAATTATTCACGACATTCTTACAAGGTTACGTCATTTTGCAAAAATGTTAGAGATGAGACAAATTGTTTATCTTATTAAAGTTAAAATATTAATCTTCCCAATGAACGAAAAACTATAAAAAATAATATATCAATAAATAAATTTGAAGATAATCTAAAGAAATTTTTCGAACACGTGTAAAAACAACATTAAATTTTAATAAGTATGAATGTATTATTGTTTTATGTTTTTTCTTTGTATATCCTATGTTTGTATTTTTATTTCAATTTTTAAAAATCGATCAAATAAAAAATTAAAAATCAATCGTATAGAAAATTATTAATTTGTTGTTGTTCATGGAAAAAGTATTTAATGTCTTAATTTTTAGTGAATAATTGTCTTAAAATCGTTATAATAGGCTTGTTTCTTCGATTTTATATCAATTTTCGGAAACAGAGATAAAATCGATTTGATCGGTACATGATCAGTGATCGGTAATTTCCCATCACTAGTGACATCAGTTTGGCAGCTGTCATTTTAATCAAGCTATATTATAGACAATAGTATTAATTTGTTTCAAATGATATCTCTTACTTCTAATCCTAAACTCTTCTTATATAAGTGTATATTATCGTATTTGCAATTAATTATAACAAAATAAAATAAAATTTAATAACAACAACAGTAAAATTATAATGCAATCATTTCCTATTTTAATAACAAAATTTAATCTTTTCGTAGACCAAATCGATAAATTCATTTGACAGCCATTGTTGATCGCGCAGCGGGAATAGGTAGATATTATTTGAATTAGGAACTCGAGAACGAGTTATTTGAATTTAATGGTGGGGGGCTGTGTACCTGCGCGCGCATGCGCAATGTTGCTCATATTTCACTCTGCTTACCCCGGTAGATACAACGGGCGTGGTACATCACGCCTGAATTACCAAAGAATAACCAGGTTGTATATGCACGTGAAATAATTTAATTAGATGAATCTCACCCGCATAAATAAAGGTTTCGGCTCGTTAACTTCACAAACATCAACAGATGAAAGAATTGAAGAAATATAGATGTTCAAATATGGGCAGAATGGTGAATGTTACACAGTGTGTCAAGTGGCCACTTAAACCAGCCAATGATAGGTCATAAGCCCTGTAGATGCCTAGACTTCTATATTACCTTCTCTTAAATGTTTTTCATCTCTATTGTAATATGTTAGTTTTTATCAAATTAATTCGTGGATTTAACCAGCTTTGATCTAATCTGTCATTGAATGTCTGTGTCAGAGTTGTCACTTTTACGAAGTAAAAAATAAATAAAACTAATCGTTTTGAGTGTTATTGAGTGGATGTTGCCGATTCTGATATAAAATCAAACTTCTGACAACAATTATTATGGTATAATATTGGATTTTCCCATTTTTGAAATAAGTATTCTATGTAAAACTAAACTTTTAATCGTGTTTCCACAAAAATGTTTTTTTACCAATTTAGGATTTAACCAATTCTGATATCCACCGACACATTTATCAACTCAATCATCCAAGTATAATAATATTATGAGTTTGAGGAGTTATGGATGAAAATTATGAGTGTGATTTAAAAATGAGCGTTGAAAATTTTCACGCTGCACAACACTGCGTTTATTATTATAGCGCCATCGCCATTTAAAACGGCTTCAATCAAGCGACTGGTGATAATCTGACTAAGCGAGATAAAAATACTCACACACCTACATCGCACGCACACACCTACACGCACACACGAACACACGATAATGTAGTATGTCCGGCGCGTGCAGTCAGACAACTTCGAGCTGGTTAATGTCTAGCCATACCGACTCGTTACGTCGGCAGTGCATGTCAAAACGTGGGACCACGGCCGCGATTACGATGGGAGGCTAAGGACGTCATACCTTCGCCAGCGGTGCTATTTAACTCGCTCTAGCGGTAGAAAACACTTTTATCTAGCATATTTTATATGGAAGAGAGCGTCTGAACTACATGGAATTGGTATTGTTACGGACTGAATTTACATTTGAAATGCTCAGTTATGTCTTTCACCGGGGCTCACAAAACGCTCTTCTTCCGCTATAGAATGAATGACCAGAATCTTATGCAGATTGCGAAGGTTAAAGATCTAGGCATGGCTTTTGTGAGTTCCCTGACATTTCATGATCAGATCGAAACAGTTTGTAGTACGTCGTTGAAGATGTTAGGATTCGTCTTGCGTACTGCCAGGGTTTTTGGTAATACACGAGTACTGAAAATTATTGGTGCGAAGTAGACTCGAGAGTGGCTCGATGATTTGGGTCGAAGGTTCAGAAGACATTTATACGGTTTCTCTACATGAGGGAGTGCGGATATTATCCATGGCTTTATCCCACGAGTTCCTCCAGGGTATGCTCGGTTACAGCAGTTTGAAGACCAGCAGGAATGTGTATTTAAGGGGCGTCTCTAACATTAGTGGGTATTTTCTATATTCTCTGATATTTTCTATATTCGTAAATTTAAAACTAATCATCGGAAACATTCTACGATCCCTCGTATATGTGAAACATTTAACAAAAAATTTAATAGTCTTGATATATTTAACACTCCATACAATATGTACAGAAGAGAATTAATAGGCTTGATTCATGCTCTTCATTCATAATTCGTTTAATTATTAAATCAAATTCAATTTTCCACTCTCACTTTCCTTCAATCATCCTTTACCACTCCTTATCAATTTCTTTCTTTTTCTTTCCACTATCTCCTTGTTTTGTCCATATTTATCTTATTTTAATATATAGTATATTTAAATAAGATAAATATAGATCAAATACTTAAAGATGGACATGTCAAAAGTCGGATAAATCGGCGCGCGTGTATGAGAAGATGTATGAATGTAGAGGAAGCGAGATCTGTATGCAAAGATAGAGTGTTGTGGCGTTCTATCCTCTCTGCCTACCCTTACGGGGAAACGGCGTGATGGTTTGTTTGTTTGTTTGTTTGTTTTGTATATTTATTATTTATAGAGTTTAAACTTCAAGCCGTCGTCGCTTTATTACGGTATTATTTAGTGAATACATATAATTGGATGGCAGGCTCTACTATGTATACATTTTGTATAATTTTTTTTTAAAATATTCATTTAACCTGTACATCTGTTTGTATTCGAAATAAATAAAATAAAATAAAATAAAAAATATTCCACAATCGAGCGGCTGCTACTGTGAAAGAGTAGGCAAGAAAATTAGAGCGATGACAGGGTATTAAAAGGGTTATCTCGTTACTAGAACGAAGAGATAGTCCATGGGAGCCACCGATTGATATGCATGGAATCCGGTTAGGTATACGAAATTAGGCATATATTTATGTTAGGAAACGTGTCGGCCAACAGGCCTTAACACTGAATACAAATCTACTCCATAAACACAACAGTCAACAGCGTCTTGTCTTGTTGCTGGTGTCGGGCGACGGGCGGGAGAACTCCGGGTAACTCGAGATGATTCACGTGATAATAGAGACATGAGTTGCACGGATCATTGTTGCAACTAAATAAAATATATAGCACTAGAGCCTACTATAGGCCTTAGGAAATATTACCACATTTCTGATTATCGTAGGCAACTGAAATGGCTCAAAATTAGACAGCGGAGAGACTATCACTCCCTCTCACTTCTGTTCGATGTACTTCATAGTCCTAACGCTCCTATATACCTGCGTGGAAAATTTCAACGCTTATCAGTTCATGGTTTACCTCTTCGTTCTAATTCTCAAGGCACTCTTTTAAAACCCATCCACAATTCCTCTTTCTTCTCTAACTCATATAGTGTCCATGCGGCTCGACTGTGGAATCATCTTCCATCCACCATCAAAGATGTTACTACAGTATCTCTGTTTAAATCACGTCTGAATAAACATCTCATTTCTCTTCCTTAATCTTTCCTCCTTTCCCTTTTCCTCTTTCCTCTTTTTTCCTTTTTCCCATTAGGAATAGTTTTGATTTAAGGTAATTTATAAACAAATACGTTTATTTCTATTTTTATATATCTTTAGCTTTATAATATTTTTTTTCTATTGAATATGTTCTGTAACTTGAATTATAAAAAAAAAAATTTTTATTTTATTGGTTGGTGGGAAGAAATTGTCATCTTGATTCGGGTTTACCTACATAGACAGATATTTTTTTTATTTTTGCACCACAACAGGCCAGGAGACCTAATTACAGTGGTGAATTACATCGCAGAACTCCCAGGCTTGAGAAAAATCAGATTTAATTTTTGTGTTCTCACCGGGAATCGAACCCGGAACCTTCCGTCTGTGAGTCAAGCGTCTTGACCACTACACCACGGAGGCCGCCGGATTTGGCAATAAGCCCGCCAATGTACAAATAACATTATGATGTACAAAAAGTTGAATAAATATAGGCTCCTTCTAATGAATTTAGGTCGTGGGTCCGGAAGCGGAGCGTAACGCTCTGGCAAAAAGCACCTGGAGCTCAATCACAAATAACTATCGACGTGCTAATAAGCGACGTGATTATAATTTCCCACTACGGTTGTTTATCGTCTTCGCGATCACACGTCAAAATATTTACGTTTCGCGACGTATAATCCTGCTGCGCAATCACATATTTGAATTTCACCGGTGTAAATATGGAAAATATTTCAAAACTGCCATTTTTAACAAATTACAACAGGGATAGAGAATACCTTAAATACGGGAATATGGAAGTCTAGGCATTTACAGGACTTATGACCTGTCATTGGCTGGTTTAAGTGGCCACTTTACACACTGTGTAACATTCACCATTCTGCCCATATTTGAACATCTATATTCCTTCAATGTAATGTAATAACTTATATTTACACTTAAGTTATTCGTTAAAAATACTTGGTACACTTCCACTTATGTGTTTGACCAATTGGCGCTTTCACCGTCTAACGGGCATCTTCAGACTAGCGAATATTATACAGTGTAAGGAAAATTTAGATTTTAGATAAAAACTAAATATTATTTTAAGTGTAGGTACATTTAAAAAAAAGTTGAAAGATATACTTAAGGTAATATTTAGTTTCATATAAATTATCCTTACGCTGAATAATATTCGCCAGTCTGAAGATGCCCATTAGAGGGTGAAAGCGCTAATTGGTTAAACAAATAAGGGGAAATGTGCAAAGAATTATTAATTTATAACTTATTTGTAAATATGAGTTTTTACATCATGAAATGCATTTCTTTATTATTTACCTTTATTTTTTAAAAAGCATTGGTTTCTTAACAATATGAAGTGAGCTTTAAGTCAAAAGTCAAAGTCACATACTCTAAGAGCCTGACTTGTGGCGTTTCTCAAAGAAGCTATTCAATTTTTAGGGTGTTCCAGGAAATACTGTAATCAGTAAAGGGCTGTCAGCCGCCAGATTTCGCGAATCGGGGTATAGTCGAGATTGACAGATATTACAACAGAGACGAATAACACCGACTAATTATTTATCTGTAGATGTTGAATTGACGCGGCGCTGACGGAGGGCGAGAGCACGCGGGGTCCGAAAATAGACGCCACATTCACAGCGGAAATGCCGGTCGAGTGCTACGCCCATTGACTACTATGTGCTGGCGCAGGGAAAAACGGAACAAGTCTCAATTTAAAAAAAAAAACCAAAATAAAAAAGGACACGTTGTATACGTAAAATATCACCTTTTTTTTAATTATGAAAAATAAATTTATAATTTTAAATTCCCGCGAAAACGGTTCATTGCATTGGCCACGCCTGTAATAACTCACGATTTGATTAAATTTTGAACTTTCTTTGAAACCATTCAAATTTGAATAGAACATCGACACAAATCTTGACGACAAAATTTTCAAGGCCGCTACGCTGAACAACATCGCTATGGATTTTGTCTGTTGCATGCATCTGAAGGGGTTTTCCGAAGCAGAATTCTCGAACTATTTTGACAGGGTCTCTTTATATACTTTTTGTCTATTTATAATATTTACGTTTTAATTTTTAGTTTGTAATGTTTGTATTATTTTAAATAAATTAATTGAATTAAACTGAACATGTCGCGTTTTTGTTGACATAATTTTTAACAGGACCAGGTGTGATAAGATTAAGAAAGGATCTCTGAGATGGCTCGGTCATGTATAACGAATGGACGACGAAAGAATAGTAAAACAAATATATTGGCGAAAATGAACGGTAACGTGAGACGAGTACGACCAAAGAAGACGTGGCATGATCAGATAAACCAAAATCTTAAGTCTGGTCATGTCAAAAGCAGACAGAACCGAAGGGCATGTATGACAAGATGTAAGAATGCAGAGGAAGCGAGATGTGTACGCTTAGATCAGCTACATCTACGTCGAGAGGAAAATTTATTATACTTCTACGCAAATAGCGCACTAAATTCGGCGGACGCGCATTTGCGGTCGCAGGCCCTGTGGCATGGAATGCTCTCCCAGCAGAGGTCCGAGGCTGTGAAAGTGAAGTGATGTTTCGGAAAAAACTTAAAACCCACTTGTTCTCTAAATCATTTGAACAAATCCGTAGCATGTGATGACAAAGTACATACAATAAGAAATTTTAAAATTAAAATTATTTCTTTCTATTATCACTTTATAAAGCGCCCTTGACGTTATTATTTTACGAAAATGGCGCTATATAAGTTATCTATGTTCTATTCTCTCTGCCTACCTTTACGGGGAGACGGTGTGATGGTTTGTTGTGTTGTTGTTGTATTTTTTAACAATTTTATATTTAAAATTAAGTATGAAAGCATTTATCCGCAATATCCAAATTGATTTTGAAAATAAGTTTACATTTAAAGATTCATATAAATATCATAATTTCATTTTTTTATTTATTTATTTACAATTTCAAAAAACCCGTTAGGGTTACATTAGAAATTTAATATTGTCTAGTCATTTTATGTCTCGTCTAGTCTAGTTAGTTCAGTCATCATGAGCTTTTTCAGATTGATTTTAAATTTGTCTCCATTAAAAGTTTTCAAGTAGTAAGGTAGGTCGTTGTAGTGTTTAAGTCCATTATGTAGTATTTTTGACTGTCCTGTGTTTGTCTTTGCTTTTTCAATATGACAGTGTTGTTGTTGTCTGGTGTTATATTTGTGTATGTCAGCATTTTTGACTAATATTATGTCGTCGTCTTGTATGTTTCCCAGTGTTATTTTGTGCACAATTTTTAAGGTATCAATTTAGTCAAGTAGTTTATGTCAAACTGGTGTTTAAATTATTTATTGACAATTCTTGATGGAATTCCATTGTAATGATGTAATAACTTATATTTCCATATAAGTTATTAATTTTAAAAATACTTGGTACACTTCCACTTATTTATTTTGACCAATTAGCGCTTTCACCCTCTAATGGGCATCATATCATAATGTTTCTACTATTTAAAGACAATATAAAAAAAAATGTTTCGAATGAGCGTATACCCGATAATGTTTAGACTTCATGTTCCGTTCCCTTGTCTAAAAAGTTCTCTATCTCTGTTGTAACATGTTGAAAATATTTTTTAGTCCATTGTTGACAGAACGAAATATTTTTGTCAGCGACAAGTAAAAAAATGTAGGTACACAGAATAATCTTATCGGCCATGTAGATAGATATGTTTGAGATAGGACATATTTTATAACTAACACTAAGTATTAATAAATTATTAGTATTTTTATCTACCACGTAAAATGTGATTTACTACATAGAGATAAAAAATAACATAACTACAGCTGTATCGGAAATTGGTAGCCATAACGATAACCGATTGATGTCAAAATTTAAAAAAAAGGAAACATAAAAAATTCACGATCACAATTTTACATACGTGAACACCTAACATTAAATGTAAAAAAAAATACGTTTCGCGACGTATAATCCTGCTGCGCAATCACATATTTGAATTTCACCGGTGTAAATATGTAAAATATTCCAAAACTGATATTTTTATTCATTTATTTATTATTTATCACGCTATTTATTTCATTTGGCCTGCGGTTGGCAAGCCAAATGTCAATAAAAGCAGTCGCCATAATAATTGTAATTTATTATTCACTTTTTTGTATTAGATACTCCTTTCTACAATATATTGCTAATCCAATATATTGTATGCTGCTGATTTTTCGCCAGTGAACTGTATTTATCTACGAGAAAAAAAAACAAACCGACACGAGCGTTGACTTAGAGATTACACACGCGTTGACTTATGACTGCAATAATTTAAGCATGTTCATTGTGATCGCTCAAATGCTTAGCATGTTTTTAAGCACGTCGATAGTTATTTGTGATTGAGCTACAGGTATTTAAACATTGTTTAACTCTTAAAAGACTGTGCTGAATAATCCCTTTGCAGCCGGTGGTGTAACACAATGTGACCACAAGCATAAGTCGAGATATTTTGAAATGTAAGCTAAAATACCAAATTATTTACAATGGTATGTGTTAAAAATGATCTTTATTCAAAGATGTTACATAAAAAATATAAAATTAAAGCATATTTATGCAAAATAAAGTTAGAAATTATGTTCATTCCTTTTAAAATCCCGCTAGCAAGCGCTGCCGCCCGCGTCTGGTTGTCGACTGAATTCCGAATTACACTTACGACAGAATTTAGCGGAAATAGATCAACCGGGAGACTAGAAAGTATGCTATGCTAATACAACTCTTATTTGAATGCAAAAAAGAATATCAAATTTTTATTGCAAATAAATACTAGATTTTATTAGAATAAATAAAAACGCTGTTAAAACATATTCTTAGAATAATATTGAAATAAATCCTAAAAAAATAGCAAAAAAAACTTGTAAGAAATAAAATAATAGTACGTAATACGTGATATAATCAAATCATAATTAAACATACACAAAAATGACAACGTGAACACGTTTTTTAAAACTAGTTACGAACAAATTTTTTGAACACTTTAAATGAAATAACTTTGCACACTTCCTTGGGTACACTTCCACTTATTTGTTTGACCAATTAGCGCTTTCATCCCATTATGGACATCTTCAGACTGGCGAATATTATACAATGTAAAGATGATTTATAGAAATCAAAATATTATCTTAAGTGTGGAAATGAGTGGAAGTGTACCAAGTATTTTTGATTAATAACTTATATGTAAATGTATGTAAATATTACATCATTACAATGAAATTCCATCAAGAATTGTCAAAAAATAATTTAAATCAGATAAATTGTGAATAAATTGTAGAAACATTTCGGGAACACGGTGTGTTAAATACAGCGTCAGCTTAGTATACTACAAAAAACTTCACGCGACTGATGTGTTCTCTGTCCCACAAGTGGTATAATTCTGTATCGTGCTCTTTCGGTATTGTTTTCTCGGTCATTCAAGCTCCGCCCCTAACGAATAGTGTCCTTGTCGGTCTTCTGATATGCTATATTCTCGTGCTCTTTCTTATAAAATTTAATAAACCACTTATAATACTGGCATCTCTTTCGTTTGTTTTAATTTATTTTACAAAATGAAGAAATTGTTTTTTATAGAAAAAGCCCGTGCATTTTTTATAAAAATGTTTCCTTATTTTGGTGTAAAAAAGTCCATATAAGGATTACAAAAAATATGAGTTGGTTATTTAAAAAAATAAGAGAGTTATTAAATGTTTTTTACCCGAGGTAGACATCCGTTACCGCATAGCCACACATGAGTTAACTATCACTCTCACAAAAAAAGACAACTGCACGTCGGACTGATTATGCCCAATCAAATCGACAAAATCGATTTGGTTGTTTTTTTGAGAGAGATATCGGAATGATTTTTTCTGTGTCAGTACCTTTTTTCGGTTTTCAAAATTATTTAACAAATTTGCTTACCGTACGTCTAAAAACGGCATATAATACTGGGAGCTTTGATGGGTTTTTGAATGGCCTTAACTACCATAAGAAATAATTTATGAAAAAAAAAACTATAGAGACACGCCAAAGGTGAAAAAATAATGCCATAATTTAGGTAGAAAATACGTAAATTATGGAATAGTATATTTTTGTACATCGGGGTTCGAATCGTCAGTAGGATCGCAGTGAGTCACATCTTGCTGCAGGGTGTAATTCTATTAAATACTTCGAATGCCCAGTTGCATTCCACCGGCAACACTACTGACTAGTCCAACTCGTTAGCGTCCACGTCGCGAACCCCGGGCGATGGGATCACACTCATAACGGTGTGATCACAGCAGATAACGAGAGAATAAAAGGCGAGTTTCTGGCGCCTCCAAACCAGAACCAACTAGCCAAGTGAAAGTAACCCTGACAGAAAAACCCACCAGAGAAGGCTACGGAAAACCACTCTGGTCATCTTTTCCCAGGAATCACTATGGCGAGTACATCCAACAAGCGGTTGTCCTAGCCTCGGAGTAGCGCAGGAGCAAATGCTTTGGCTGTAGTGATCGCCGACGTCGGGGAGACCTGATAAGGCACCGCAAGAAGAAGATATTTTTGTATGAAGAAAAGTATGGACCGCGTACCTTCTTGAGGCTAATATTAGGTGAGAAAATCATGCGATTATGCCATTTTCAAACGCTGTTTTTGCAAAATCGCACCATGAACAGAATTAAGTAAATATATCTACATCCTCAAACCATATTTCGTAAAAAAAATTATCACGGTTGGTTTACAAAAATTACATTTCTTTATATAGGGACTACGCGCTTTAGGTAATAGATTTATCTGGATTACGTGTGGTTTGCCTAACTAGGTACAACTTGTTTTAAACAAAAACTTAACTACCTATTAGTTAATTTAGAATACTTTATTATTTATAAAGCACCATTTTTGTGAAAATCCACCCGAAGGGCGCATTTTATTATGCTATTTATTATTTGAGTCGAAGTAAATTTTTCTCCACCTAAACCCAGTAACCATTTTTTTACAAACTTATTTAATTGAATCCGGGTCATAATGCGCGGTCCTTCCATAGATTCGATGGAACCAAAGCTTCCCTAAATTTTGACTTCTTAACAAACAAACAGCTGAAACAGATTCAAAGAAAATTAAACTATTACTGTAAAGAAAAACTAGTCGGCATATTATTAACAATGTTTTAAGTATGTCCAAATGTTTGAAGACAGGCTGGATTACTGGCTCCTACCCAAGGAGTTATTTACATCCAAAATTGATGCAACAGAGAGAAAAACATTTTTGAGAATGCAATATGGAAGTCTTAGCATTTACAGGGATTTCGGCCGTTCTTTTATTTTTTAGTTAAACTGTTTCGGGAGAGTTGAGTTTCAAAATAACCGTTTCATTTTTTTTACTACATCTAATTTGAACATCAGATGCATCAGTTAATTAGTACATAATTTTAAATTTGGTCTGAAAAAAAACATTTTTTAATCATTTCGATTTATGACTTAACGCGGTTTTCCTTGACTAAACGCTATAAAATCGTATCTTGGACCTGATTTCATGATACATTTTTAAAAATCGAAAAAGGTCTATGATTATTTGTTAGACAAGCAGATTATATATTTGTAAAGAATAACAGAACAGGCATATTAAAATAAAATTATTTTATTGTTGTAAACTTGACAAACTAGAAATTTTCGAAATTAATAGATTTAAAAATAAACCTGACGTAGAATTACCTAATGAACAGATAACACACGTGCATTCTCCATTACTATACCCATTGTAATACATTTTTACTCATGACTTTTAACCCTTTGTTTTTCAAAAATCTTAATTGATAAAAATCACACTCACGAAGGATGGGGCACTAAAAATAAAATGCTTAATCTCATTAAAATAGCCTTATATCAGCTCATTAGTTAACCCGAAAAAAATTGATAATGATCCTTAAGATAAAAATAACTTTATTTAATTTACTTTTAAATAATTTTTAATTCTCTGTCCTTACCTCTGTTTTGTATAAATACATTGAACTCCTTATATATACTTGGATAATTTATATTGCGCCGTTTTTGTGAAAATCACCTCAAGGGCGCTGAATAAAGATACCAGTCTCGAAGATGTCGCGAAAGCGAATGTTCCAAATTTGAGGATTTAAGTATCACTCGTCTTTTATTTAAATAATAAATTACAATGAACTTCCATCAAGAATTTTCACTTACAAACTTAAATGTTTTAATATAAATGATATTTTGATGGTGTCTGATTGACCCGTCTTGCGGTTCTAAGGGCCAAGCCAAGACCCTCGTGCGAGCGTGGGCCCATAAAGTGCGCTGTTTATTTCGGAATTAATGGCGAAACCGGTTTTGACCCGCAGTAAAATTGGAAGTCATCTCGGTACAAATTGCGAGAAACACAAGATTGGAGAGAAATCTTTTTTACTGCATTTATGTATTTATTTTACACTTCAAATACATATAATGGTGGCCGTAATGCCTTGGGGCAATTTCTTCCTACCAACCCAAACCGTTCAGTTGAAAAAATAAAAAGTACATGGACATATAACACAGTACAACAATACTATTGTGACAGGTGCGAGTGTTTAAATCTTACTCTTCAAAATTTAAGTGTTTTTTATCAAAAAAAATATCCACAACACTAATGGCTCCTAAAGAAGACATAAGAATCGAGGATTTGGTGGTGTCACCTAATTCTCCTCAACCACCTTTCTTTGTAGGCATAGATGTAGGAAATGCAATTTCTGCTTTACAAGGTGAAGTTAAAAGAATTGCTGACTCCTACGACGAATTAAAACAGAACTTGGCACAAGATGGGGATAGATGGAACAAAGTCCTAGAAAATCTCGATATTGCAAAAAAATAGAGTGACTAAACTGGAGAGAATTGCTGAGATACAGGAACATGAAAAGAAATCCTGCCACATCGAAGTAACAGGGGTAATCGAAGACAAAAGTGAAAATATCATGGACAGCTTCACGAGAATATGTAAAACTATCAAAACATCGATAACTGCCTTGGATGTTGAAACTGCATATAGAGCCAATATTAAACCGCCAGAAGACAACACTCCGCGTCCCATTATCTACAAACTAAACACAAGATTGAAGAAAGAAGTGTTATTAAAAGACGTTAGAAACTACAATTCAAATCAATTACAACACTCACTGTGCTATCAGTTTGCAGATGATACGGCAATTGTTGCTATTAGAGACTCACAAATAGACGCGCAGCAAAAACTGCTATCGGATTTTAATCAAGTTTTAAGATGGTCACATGATTATAGCCTAACAATAAATATAAAATATATTGGTTGGTTGGAAGAAATTGCCATTTGGCAATAAGCCCGCCAATGTACAAATAACATTATGTACAAAAAGTTAAATAAATAAAAAATTAAAAAAACGAAAGCGTTACACATTACGTCCCCATATAATAGACCAAAAGAAGATTTGTTAATATATGCACACACTCACGAATGCTTGCATATCAATCTACAAGACTGCAAATGCACAAAAATAGATCACGTATCAAAATATAAGTATTTAGGTATTATTACAGATTCCACTTTCAATTGGGAAGAACAGATAAAAACAGTTTGCAATAAGCTAAAAGTTTGCCTGATTAACATGTACCATTTAAAACCATACATACCATACCCAGTGCTGAGACTAGTTTACTTGGGGCTAGTTGACCCAATTATTCAATATGGATTAAGAATATGGGGATTAAGGTTTAAATCTTATACGGATAGAGTCTTGAACTTAGAGGTACAAATTTTAAAAATTATCGTACCTGTAAAAATAAAGAATGAGGCAAAAGACAACAATAAAATATTATTTGATTTTGTTAACGTTTTGCCAATTAACAAACAGTGTCAGTATAAGATAATGACAGATCATTTCCTCGATTGCAATTTTAAATCCAAAATAAACCACCAGATCATGACCCGACAAGTATCGGCACAGCAGCTGATGGTACCACGACAGAAAAACTACTATGGTGACAGAACAAAGGGGAGTGTAGTACCAAAACTGTACAATTTAATACCAGCTGAAAATCGTGAAGAAAAAAACCTAATTTCATTTTAAAAAAATAGTCAAAAAATTATTAAACAGCAAGTGAAACTTAAGTGTATAAATATATTTTATTCTTTAATTATTATTAAACTAAGAGTATGTATTTACTAATAAATTTAAAAAAAAAATGTAATGTAACCCGCAGACAAGCTTCGGCTTTGCGGGAACAAAAATACAATTTTGTATGTTACTTATTTGTTAAAAGGAATAAAACTTAATAAAAATAAAAAAAAGAAGCCGGAGGATAAACTTAGCTCCAAACAGGTCGGTTTCTCAGGAACGAACAGGCAGATCTACATAGCGGAACAACTAACATTTCGGGCTAAACATTTATACCACTTGGCGAGGAAAGCTGGAAAGGACCGAGAGTATAAATTTGTTTGAACCAGGAACGGAAAGATATTCATGCGAAAAGATGTCGGTGCACCGATCATTCCAATTTTATCTGAAGATAAACTCCCTAAGTAGTTCCAGGTTAGATTTGAGTATTGTTTTTAAATTCACACTGTTGATATTTATGATTTATCAAATATTTATTATTATTAGGAAGAACTTGAAAACTAAATCAAGTTTCTATTATTGTAGAATTATCTTTTTCACACTCACTTTTGATACAAACCAGTTATTATTTATATCCAAAAAGAGATTTCTTTTAGCATTAACCATAGTACTTTATATTCTAGGTATATTAATACAGAATAATATAATTTAATACAAAATTTTAAACAAAAATAAACTAAAAATCTACACTATACTACGAAGAGATGGGAAGGAAACAAGGAAACAAGATGCATATTACTGTATTATTACCATACAACTGCATTATGGCTTACATGATAGGTGACGTATTTAAGAAATATTCAACATTGCATGTTAAGTTTTTCCAAATGTTTGTAGGCGGTAAAAATAATTGCTACACTGCTATAATCCAAAGAGAAAATACGTGAATACGTTTGAATGAAGGAAATTAAGACAGCGTTTCCATTAATTACCTTTTCATTTGAAAAATAACACGCATACCCACACACGAGGCATGCCTTTGCGGATTTTTTGATAATGTTATTACAACTACCATCATGCCATTTCCCCGTAGGGGTAGGCAGAAAGAATGGACTGCCACACACACGTATACTTGGCATACATGCCTTTCGGTTCTGGCTGCTTTTGACATGACCAGACTTATGATTAAGTAATAAATGTTTTTGAATTAGTTATTTTTTGTGAAAATAAATAAAATTAAAAACAAAAATTTAAATAAAAAAAATTATGTATGTAAAACGCGCGGTAAAAATTAGAGCCCTAAATTTTCTGCGAAGTTTGTTGAAAATTTATGACAAAATAATCATTTACTACTTTGTACGACGTCACTAGTTCTTCAAAATCAACCAATGCTAGAGTTGTGATGGATTTCCGGTTTACAGTAAGTCAACTGACCAATCAGTGAAACTTATTGAGAAGGGGAAGACAACTTGAGACGTCTCACGCGGAGTGATTTCAAAATAATTTTGGATTTAATTTTTTTTTTACTTAGATTTATTTAATATTTTAAAAACAAATTTTAAAAAAAACTGAACTTCCTTATTACAGTCAGTCATATTTTATTGCCCGCATTCACTTTCATTTGCTATTTTCTATCTCTTGAAAACATACTTCCCAGATACACAAATTCTTTTACTAGCTCGGTGTTTGATTAGAAATAGTGGTGTTAGAACAATGGTCGTTTGTGTTGTGTTTTAGTATGGCGTGAGTCTTTAAAATGTTTAATTTTACTATTCGAATCGGTCAGCTTGTAAATATTAGCTTAGGCCCTGTTTACATTTAATTCTTTAAATCTAGAGGGGGAAACGAAGGGCGAGAAGAGATGAAAAATTTAGCATTAGCATTGTGAAATCATGAAATGAAAATAGCGTTAGCAAGAATCTTCATCGTGGTCGTGTGGCTAAGATCGCGGACTCATGAGTTCTGCTTTATCACAATTTGATTTCCATATTTTAATAGTGAGCTATTTACTTCATCAAATCATCACCGAACCTTTATCCTATTGGTGAAGGAGATGCTGCGTATATTGATCAATTGTTACAAAAAGATGATCAGCCTTTTAAAAAAAAAAATATTTAAAAAAAAATATTAGCGTTCTTATAACTCAAATATTTCAATTTTAAAGCGGGGTTCGAACCTTGGACCTCTGATCCATGAGTCCACAACACTAGCCACTCTTTCACGTTCACCTATCCAAGAATTGAACTAGGAATCTCAAGAATAGTAGGCGAACGCGACAAACACTTTTTAAAGTGAATTTACAAGAATTTATTTAAAATTGGCACTGCATTGGTACATCAATCGCAGCTTTTTTTGTTTTACTTGAACATGAGATGATCAGTCTTACGCTTCAGGTACCAGTCCGGGAACTATGAAAATAATATTCTGGTGAGAAAACACACTTTTAAATAAATATTTCTTTTAGCCAACAATTTTTTTAATTTTTATAAAACACGTCTAATCATGTTCTTTATATGAAAATGTTGTGTTCTTTTATTAATTTTTCACATTAAATTGAATTGATGTAATAACGTATACAGCTGGATAATTAATATAGCGCCATTTTTGTGAAAATCACCTCTAATTTTTGTACAGGGCGCTGTACAATAAATAGATACCCACGTCTTCAAAAGTTGAGGAAATATGAATATTCAAACAAAGGCAGAATGGTGAATGTTACAGTGTGTAAAGTGGCCACTTAAACCAGCCAAAGACAGTTCACAAGTCCTGTAAATGCCTGGACCTCCATATTCCCTTCTCAAAAATGTTTGCCTTGATGCACAGAAAATGTGGCTAGATTCTGCCCTATTACATGTGTTCAATTAGTAATGACACAACATCCATCAGAGTTTTATTAGAGCTGGCTTTATACACGGTGTAACATTCACCATATCACCCACGTGGTAAAGTTTTCAGCTGTTTTACTTCACAAAAGTCAACAGATGGAAGAGTTGAGAAAATATGGATGTTCAAACATAGGCAGAATGGTTAATACTGCACGGTGTGTAAAGTGGCCACTGAAACCAGCCAATGACAGCTCATAAGCCCTGTAAATGCCTGGACCTCCATATTCCCTTCTCAAAAATGTTTTTCCTCTCTGTTGCAACAAGTTTAAATATTTAAGAATTACTCCCTAGGGAGGAATTCCAACCGGTCAGCAAGCATTTGGCAGTGGCGAGCCGTGATTTATTTTATAGGTAATCTATTAAAAATGTTCATTAATTTGTACTACATATAAGTACTTATATAACATGTAAGTAATGTAATTATAAATGACTATTTTTTTGTAATTCTGTGAAAATCAACTCAAATAACAATTATTATTAACCACGCGATAAACGTAGTTTTATTCTACACTATTTTAATACAATACTTGCATAAAAGTCTATTAACAAATACCGCAATGACATTCCGCAGATATTTCCATTATGATCTGTCATTGACAGTACTGTCAAGACTTGAGCATTGGCCGATTTCTTTTAAAATGAATTATGCCTAAAACGGCCACTGGGAACGCCACCTGTCCTATGTGATACATAATATGTCAACGGTATCCCATCAAAGAAAAATAGTCCTTCGGAAAAAATGTTCGAAATACTAGTTTCCAAATAGAGAATCTTCTAAAAATATTTGTAATCTGCAAGTTTGTTTTAGTACTAAAAAAGCCGACTTGGGTTAAAGACGAAAAATACAGTGTACTTTTTTGTATGGAAGAATAAGCTGAGGTAATCGGCTAGTTTCATCGTTCAGTAAGAATGGGCTGGGCGCTGGGGCTGGGCGCTGGCGCTGGGCGCGCTTCATAGATATTTTTTTGTAGAAAGATATAAACGGTGATTTATAATAAATGACAATTACTTTATTTTTTTTCCCATAAACATGGTTACTATAATTTATTATTATTTAAAGTCAAATATAATGGTAAGCTGTGCATAATCGCTTACTTTGACGATTCGCCCCTGGCATTTGGACATACTCAAAACATTGTTGCAAATATTTTTTCAAAAAATATACTGTTTGGCATTTAGCACGCTATGTAATTTTGTTGCATTGATGTTAGCACGCTAGTGAAATGAAAGAGAAATATAATAATTGCCTTCACTGGGGAAGCAGTGGAATGCGAGAGTGTGCTGAGAAGTGGGTTGGTTACCTTGGACAAATATTGGTATAGAAGAGCAAAGAAACAAGAAACTCTGGAAACAAGGAACTCAGGGTGTCTGACCAAAACTTGACCTAATGGGTCTGCCACACACTCGACGAGTGGCATGGGAAGTAGCGAGGAAAGGAGGCAGAGACGTGGTGTGGCAACTTTACTCGTCATGCTCCTCGTCGTGCCCACCGCTCCCTATTTTGTCGGTTTTTGAGCGCGAGTAAAAGGACCGGCAATATGAGCGCGAGTGGCTGGCCACATAATCGCGCGGTCGCAGTACGCATCGAGCGCTCACGCATGACGCACGCGTCATTTTTGAACGATGTATATGTCTTTGTATGACATTGATATAATTAGCTATACTAAAAATGCATATGGCGCACGCTGTCACAGTTTCATCGTCTCTTGTATAGAAAGACAAATGACAAGTGCGGAGCGTCGCGATTAATTGCGCGAGTAGAGCAGTGTGTGGGCGGAAAAGGCAACGTCGGGCGAGAGGGCGGCAGCGCGAGGATCGTAGTGTAGCGGGGGGGTTATAATACTAATGTAGGTTATTTTTTATAAATTTATTGATATCATTCTAACTTTGCAAGAATTCCACTCGTCCATGCGCTTTGTAGCTGCACGATGATTGATTATCTAGCTTTCATATACCAACTTAAAAATACCTAAATTTTATAAATGGGGTCTAGAATTCCAATCGTCTATGCGCTTAGTAGCTGCAAGACGTGTTGTAATCTTACTCCTTTTTACTATTCATATTATTTTTTTATTTTTTTTAGTATCATAAATACACTAAATTTATTTGTCAATTTTTAAAATGTGTAAATGGGAGCTAAATTTCTAACTGTCTATGCGCTCTGTAGCTGCAAGACGTCATGTAATCTAGCTCCTATCTGTTATATTTTTTTATTGATCTTAATTGAAAACGAGGAACTAGAATCCCAACCGTCCATGCGCTCTGTAGCTGCAAGACGTACTGGGATATTTATTAATTGTACAGCGCCCTTGAGGTGATTTTCACAAAAATGGCGCTATATAAATTATCCAACTATATATGTAGGAAAGAGACAATAAAGGACAACACGCGTTGCAACAAAAAAAAGAGATTGAAAGTTTTTTAATTAAAAAAAAAATATTCCAAAATAATTTTGTATTTTTTGTTCCCGCAAAGCAAAGGCTTGTCTGCGGGGTATTCTTAAAAAAATAAATTGTAATAATAACATATGCATAATAAAATAAAAAACTTTGCTGGACAGTATTCATATCCCTCCAAGATACCTATCGGACCTTTGTATTAGGGAAAATACATTCAAAGAAAATCTACTCTTAGGTCAATGAAAGCCTCCACCCCTTTCCCGAAATTGTTCATAAAGACTTGTGTCTTTCTTCAGTTTCGCATATCACTATAATTTTTTTTTAAAACTAATTAAGCGAAAATTTAATATTTCTTTACAATCAAACCGCGAAAATAACAAAACAAAGAAATTTAAAAAAAAATCATTGTACCCCTCACTGCAGCATTGTCAATTAGTGATCAATCAAATACACATGGTCAGCACAATCACCTTTTTCTAATTTTCCAGTATGACAGTGAAGGAATAGTGTGAGTTCCAAATTGAGACCGCGGCGAATTTTATAGTTGATATATAGAAGCTAGATAGCCAATCATCGTGCAGCTACAAAGCGCATGGACGAGTGGAATTCTAGCAACGTTAAAATGATATCAATAAATTCACAAAAAATAGAGCTTAGTAGTAAATTTGTCAAGTGTTCATGCCAAGAAGTAAGGAATAAAAAACTAAATAAATAAAGCACCGTTTCAACTCCATACATAATGAAAAAACATACAAATTTCAAGATATAAAAAGCAAATAAAAGTAAAAGTATGGAAAGAAAGCAGATTTGTCAATTTTTGCTAATCTCGAACATGAAAAAAATATTATTTACAACTTCGTTTTTTTATATATATATTTTTTTTTACAATAAACACAAGTGATGAAACAGAGTATTAAAAAAAATAAACCATAATTACATAGCAATGAAATTCATATTAATGGTAAAAATAGTAAACAAAAAATCCCACAAAGGCATGGCCTGTTCGTGGGTATGTATACAAGAAAATGTTAATGAATTTTTGCTCCTATAATAAATAATGGACAGTTATAATATTTTTGTGTAACGTAAGAAAGAAAAAATAAAATATTCTGTAAAATATAATACGGTATTTTTTAATAGTACCTAATCAAAATGGGAAATAAAAAATATTAAAAAAAAACACAAAAATATTCCTTTAAAGGGCAACAAAATAAATCATAGAAAAAAAGAGTTCATATCTTTAGTTTAAATCCAGGATAGTGCATGTTTTTTCAATTAAAAGACTTCATACATCAGTTCATTTTCTTTTCTTTTATCGGTACGTAATTCTTTAATATTATTTTGCCTATCTGCCTGTTATTGTATAATCTCAAGGTTTAATGAAACATGTTTCATTTTTAAGGCGTAATGAACCGCAAAATAACTACTCGAATTTAATCGCAATATGGGGGAGCAATGTCACAATTCAATGCCAAAGATTTGATAACGCTCGGGCATCAAATTTCTCCGGCATGCGAAATAATTCATGTGACATGTTGTCCAGTTGAAATGGTGTCAAGTTTGAAACTTTACGAGGAATCACCTCATGTTTGATTATGAATAGTTTGTATTTTATTTTATTGAAATGAACGGCACTTCGTTCCTTTTACATATTAAAATATATATATCGTAGATATTCTGCACTAAGTCAAAACTTCTGAGATAATTGAAGTTTAAAGTTTATATCGAAATGACTTTTTTTGTTATACTGAAATTTTTTTTTTTTTAATAAATTTCATAAAAAGTACATGTTTTTGTAAAATTCTAAACATATCTACTTTTACACATCTAGTAAATGTGATCACTGTAACTCTCCAAAAAAAGATACTAACTCTTGTGCTTGGAGAGTGACTTACACTGTTTTAGTTGTTTATTTATAAGAGTTTATACTCGTATAATTTTAAATACGAGTACATGAAAAAGAAAAATAAAAATAAAAACAAAGGATATATTAAGAAAATACATAAAACAATAATACATTCATACTAATTGAAATTTAATGTTGTTTTTACACGAGTTCAAAAAATTTCTTAAGATTAACTTTAAATTTATTTATTGATGTATTATTTTTAATAATTTTTAGTTCATTAGGAAGATTATTATAATTTTTTACACCTTTGAATACAAAGCTATTTTGACCATGACTTGTATGGAATTTAGGAATTTTAATATTATGTTGGTATCTGAGTGACTTATTCATTTCAAATTCTTTTATTTTTTCTTTTTTATATATTTGTATAATATAATTTAATACATTACTAAGCCAACTTGAAAAAATAGTAAATTGATCTATTTACTACATTTTATTCAATAGTTAATAAATAATAATTGAACAATAAAAACGTTTTTTTAAAATTAATAGTGGAGTGGTAAAACTATGGACGATAGATGCACAAATGTTGAGATCCGTACATTATGCAAGGCGGAGGTAATCACTATCGTTAAAACCAAGAAAGGAGCTCTGCGTTTGTTTGGACATGTAGAGCGAATGGACAGCGAAAGAACGGCTAAGAATATTTAAATGCGAATGTTGATGTAGAGGAAGATCGAGAAAGACATGGCATGACCAAATCCAACAAATACTTGAGGATGGGCATGTCAAAAGTCGGAAAAATCGGTGCGCGTGCATGAGAAGATGTATGAATGTTTTATTTAATACTATTATTATATTTATTTATTTTTTTGCACCACAACAGGCCAGGAGGCATTACATCACAGAACACTCAGGCTTGAGAAGAACACATTTTATTTTCTGTGTTTTCACCGGGAATCGAACCCGGAACCTTCCGTGTGTGAATCAAGCGTCTTGACCGCTACACCACGGAGGCCGCTGGTGTTGTGTTTAGGAAGCGAGATTTGTATGCAATGATAGTGATGTGGCGTTCTATCCTCTCTGCCTACCCTTACGAGGAAACGGCGTGATGGTTTGTTTTTGTTGTAGTGGAATTGACATGACTTAGTGTATTTTCGCTGATACATAATACCACAGTAAGGAATTCAAATTGTACCTACTTGAGAAATGTCTTAAATAAAAAAGTTTTGTAATCATTTTATCGCATGTACAGTACTTATAACATTAGGTAAAATAATTATTAATCAGCAAAAAGAGAAAAGAAAGAAAATAATAATTGCCACGTTTGACCCTGAGTGAAGCATGTAGACGTCACTTACTAGACGTCTCCAGGATATCATGTTGCCGACCAACAATCTCACCTTTCCTCAAGTCCGTACTGCTCCATAAGCTCCGCTGAATACATCCGAAATATTGTTATTGATGGCCCACCATTACGGCGTCCCTTGTCCCTCGGTGCTTTTTCCCTGGATGGATTTATGTTATATTGACTAATTGCAGAAAATATCTCGAATTGTAGTGTAGATAGGACTTAGTGCGTTTTTTGCAGATTGTTGAGTACTTTTTCAACAGTATAACTTCATCACACAAGTACCTAGGTACCTACTTTTTCTTTTTTCAAATAAATATTTGCGTTCTTATGATTTACCCAAATATTTCATTTTGAGGGCCATATTCAACGAGTTGTAAATAACTCACTATTATAAAATGGAATCAAGTTGGGGTAGAGTGGGATTCGAACCACAGACCTTTGGTCCGTGAGTCCGAGACACTAGCCACAGGACCACAACCCGATATAAGAAGTCTTTTTTAAAGCCAATTAAAAAAATAAGCAAATTCTTCTGAGACATTTATGGCGTAGGCGATATAAAACAACGAAAATGAGAATATTTATATTGAGTGACGTTACCAGGCGCCACTCAGGGACGGTTTTTGTGGCGTTACGATATCGAACAGTGTTAATTATTGACGAGCGCCCGAGTGAATCCGAAACACTACGATCGCGTATTTCCGAGTTAAACCGAAGCATCCTGAATGGATAACACGTCGGGTATTTACGAATATTTGGCTCGAAGAGGTCATAAATAACACCATTATTGACTTTGAACGGAAATATGGATTTAGATCGATGTTTAGTTCACTGTATTAAGATTTCTGAGGTATCTTATTATTTAAAATAAATAAATTAATAAAAATTACCTGAATAAGAAGATGGAAGTCGCCAGAAAACAAGGTTTTTTAGTCTAATTTTTGTGCTTCAAACAGTTATGATTCTCTTACCTGTAAAGAAGAAAATAAAAAAAGATTAGATAAAAATTCAATAAAATTTCATACAGTAATGAATCAGACATAAATACCAATCAAAAATAATAATTAAAATATTGTTTTTAAGCAATGTAACATATTATAAACCTCTGGCCCGCAGGTGTCGGGAATATAACATACAAGACTGTCGAAATAGCAAGATAGACATATTTCGTGAGCCTTTGACAACTTTTGCAAATAATCTCCTAGGAATTATTTTTAATTTACAATATTCGTTAGGTACAAGTGTACAACTTAAGTTGAACAAGAAACATTAGGAAAAAAACACTTTAATATTATTTTATCTATTCTGCGTAATTCTGTAATTAAAGATACAGAAAAACTAGAATTATCTAGATTAATGAGTCAGATTTTATTGCTTCTGAAATAACACAGCTAATTGGAATTACATTAAAAACGTATTCAAACTTTTTTTTAAATTTAAAATTTAAAATTTTTATAAAACATAAATTTATAAAGCAAATTTTAAAGCACTAATTTTGTGGTTATTCATTATATTAAAATAAATATAAAACTACTTTTTTTTCCCAATTTCTTTTTTTCTATCAATCGGTTTCAAAGCTAAACAAGCTTTTTTATCAAGGTATAATTTATGATAAATATAATCCTATTTTATTTTAACAGTGTTAGACTAAATATTAAATGTTAACATATGGAGCTAATAAGTCAAGTCTTTCTGTCATGTCGGCCTCGTGGTGTAATGGTCAGGGCGAATGCCTACCATGCAAGAGGTCTCGGGTTCGATTCCCGACATGGTTGATATGAAATATTTATTTAAAGGGGTGTTTTAACACTAGAATATTTCATAGTCCTTAGACTGGTACCTGAAGCGTAAGACTGATCATCTTACCTTCGTGTAAAAAAAAAGATCAGGATACGCTGCGATTGGTGTACCAACGCAGTGCCTTATGCACCATTAGGTGCGGAAGGGGTATAATGAATGAAAATTTGTCATGTTGTTCTTGTAAAGATGGGAGGTGTGGAGAGAGATGGATACGATCTTTGCTAGACAAGAGTGGACTAGTAAATTAAAATAGGATAAGATTCATTAGTAAATTAAACCTTGATAAAGAACCCTGTGTAGCTTTCAAACAGTTCGTTAGAAAAAAAATGGTTAAAAACAAAATTTGTTAAAAACAAAGTTGTTTCATATTTATTTTATTATTCACCCTTGTTTGAACGATGACGGGATATGCTGAGACCACCATAAGTGCTGTAAATACAAAATTTTGTTTTATATGTCAGAATCTGCACTATATGGCCATTTTACTAGAATTAAACATTTTTTTTAAATACGTAAACATATCCGGCAAAGTTTATGGACAATTAAATTAGAATAAAAAACATCTATATTTTTTATTTTCTAATAAGGATTTGGATATTTGGTAATCCGGATGACTGAAGTTTGGATAAGGGAGTTCTACTGTATATACAAATGGATTTGTATCGACAATTATCAGCAAAATTGTATGTTTAAAAAAAAAAAAAACATTTCCTTCCCACACCTAATGGTGCATAGGGCACTGCATTGGTACACCGATCGTAGTGTATCTTGATCATTTTCGTTACATGAAGGTAAGATGATCAGTCTTACGCTTCAGGTGTAATATTCTAGTGTTAAAACCCATTTTTAAAGTAAATATTTCATGTTAACCATGTTTTAAGTATGTATCTGTGTTAAATGACCTTATAAAATATCAACAACATTTTGAGTTTGTCCAAATTTTTGTAGACAAGGACTGGGTTCAACTCCCTGGGGAGCCGTTTTTATTGGTGTAGTGTTCAAGACGCTTGACTCACACGCGGAAGGTTCCGGGTTCGATTCCCGGTGAGAACACAAAAATTTAAAGTGATTTTTCTCAAGCCTGGGTGTTCTATAATAATATGTGAGTGTTCTATATTCACCACTGTAATTGGGCCTCCGGCCTGTTGTGGTGCAAAAAAAAAATGGTTACCGAAAATAAAAGTATGGTTAAATTAACAAATTACAACAGAAATGAAGAACATTTAAGAGTGGGTAATTTAGAAGTCCAGACATCTACAGGGCTTATGACCGGTCAATAGCTAGTTTAAGTGGCCACTTTACACACTGTGTAACATTCACCATTCTGCCCATATTTGAACATCTATATTCCTTCAATTCTTTAATTATTAATTAATTATGGATAATTTATATAGCGCCATTTTCGTAATAAAATACCTCAAGGGCGCTTATCATGGTGATTCTTTCATCTGTTGATGTTTGTGAAGTTAAAGAGCTGAAACCTTTATTTATGCGTGTAGATGCTGTAGATGCCTGGACTTCTATATTACATTCTCTTAAAGGTTCTTCATCTCTATTGTAATAGGTTAATTATTTAAAACATATTGAAAAAAAGAGCTGAAAGTATCAAATGATCAAGGCATTAGAGTAGCATTGCAGTTCCCTTTGCACCACTGCGTGAGGAAAGGGTTGCATAAAAAAACGACGAGAGTTTGGAAATTTTGATAAACTTAGGTCAAAATCAGTAAACTATTTTTAAGTGAAGAAAACCGCTGTAACCGCCCCCTTAAATAAGTATTTTTTTTGTAAGGCCAAATTTTAGCAGATGACTACTGGATTTAAAATCAAGGAAGTCACTAAAAAAATGTAAAAAAGTGGTGTGATTTAAAAAGAATTACAAGTCCTATCGCCAGGCAAACAGTAGGAAGTATAACACCAGAATTAGATGTCAAATGAATCCTTCATTCATCGTAGGTAGATAAGGCATTGTAGATAAATAGATAGATATAAATACGGATAAACGGATGTAGGCACAGGGGATGTTCAATCACACTCCAAATGTCAAAAAATGATATCAGAAATATCAATGGCGTAATTTGAAGATAGAAAAAGTAAATAATATTTATGTTTGTAGTACCAACGTGTTCACGTGTGTATTTAAAATGTGTTATTATTACATATTACACGCCATGGGCCCTTAGGCCATATCAGATGTATTGTAAAAATCCACAGTGCACGATTTAATTATTTATTTATTTATTTTAAAGAAACAAACAGTCGACAGTGATATGGCAACATTAAAAAAAATACAGTTTAAAGACAGACCAGCAACGTTTCTAAATAAGAATCATACATATTATTAAATTGTGTTACAACAAAAGGGTGTGTTTATGGTTGTATGAGAGTAAGTGTAGATGTGTTTATGTGTATTAGTGTAAGAGTGAGTGTTCAGGTGTGTGTAAGTGTGAGCATCATTAAATAGTAAGTGGGATCGTATCGCAGCCAGAAATAAGGAGTATTCATTTATTTTTAAATAAATTAAGGGGCATGTAAAAAATATTAATAGATGAAAAAAACGCATTATAGTTATGTATAGCTCTTAACTTCACAAACATCAACAGATGAAAGAATTGAAGGAATATAGATGTTCAAATATGGGCAGAATGGTGAATGTTACACAGTTGGTTGAGCTTTTACCCTGGAACACAACTGCATATTCTCTCTCATTCATATATGAACTAAAGTATACAAGTGAATCTATTTTTATTATGTCACATATATATATTAATTTGTTTACAATTTTCCTTTCTACCCGCTTACAACTGTGTATTTAAAGCAAAACTTTTTTTTTGTGTGCATCTTTTTTTAAAAAAAATTGTTCTTAGTGGGGTATATTGATTTATTTAAATGTTCAACAATATTTATTTGTATCATGTAATCTTTATATATATATGTATATGTTTGTGTTTTTAAATGATTGATAATTAATAAAAATATATTTAGTACGTAAATACGCGTCAAAATTGCGTTCATAACACAGCCCTGGGTCGCGATTATGAACGGCTATCTTCATTGTTATATACTGAGACAGTAAAAACTAATATCGATATTTATTTACGAGTGTGTATATTTGTATGAAAAATCAAAGAATCTTCGTCGGTAACCGGTAATTGAACATGTTTAGAAATAAAAATTGTAAACATATTCTGTTTTTCATACAGAAAACGTAATTCTACTTGGTAGATAAAATTTAAGATAAATATTAACTTCATCATAATCGAGGCCCTGGGCCCCTATAACAATGTGAAGTTGATAAAATTGTCTTCGACTGTCTATAAAGAAAAATCTGTATTTGTGTACGAAAATGAGTAGATTTGCATGAACATTTAAAGTATTTTCATTTTATTTAAAGGAAGTTTAAAAGAAAAAAAAATGTGGCAATTCTACTTTTTGAGATCAAATTCTAAATTTAGAATTTGATTTTTCAAAAATATTTTTTAAGACAAAGTATGTTGTGTTGGAGATATAAAATAACACCACTCCCATATCTTTACCTCAACTAGAAGAAAATCTATGGTGATTTCAAAATATGCCGGTTTTTTGGCGGATTTGGGGAAAATTTGGATAGCCGTAATTTTGAAACCGTTTGAGATATTTGATAAAAAATTGGCATTTTTCTTAATCTCTATAAGGACAACCTTTATACCAAACTTAATCAAATTCAGAGGTGGTCAAGTATTTTTTTTAAATTTTAGTCTGTTGATTTCATACGGAATGACCCTGCGCACAATTTATGTTAGTCCTGGAGGGTCCGATGTCTTGCAGGGTACCCGCTGGCACAGCGCGGGTTTAAACTGTGTAACTCGGTTATAAGCTTAGACTATACCCTGTCTACGTAAACTATAAGTGCGAAAGCACTACAATTAGTGATATGAATCATAAACACGTTTAAACATGTGAGTCGAGGTCCTGTAAAAAGTCGTAAATAATTATTTTGTAATTGACCATAATGTTTTATATTTTGTTTTTGGTAGTATTTTTCAGCTACTCAAAAGCCCCATTGTACTTTTATCCTTGAAACATTAATGTCCACTTGTGTTGACTGAAACACTACCGTCCTTATTCTCTGAACAGAGACGCTTTAATAAGAAATGCCATATTTAAATTTATCCTTTATTTCGTTAAATATTTATCAACTTGTTTTGAGCAAAATTTAAACGGAGAAGCATTAACTGTAAGCGAGTATGTATACGAAGGCAGAGAGGATAGAATGCCACGTCACTCTGTCTTTGCAGACAGACCTCGCTTCCTTCCTTCTCATGCACGCACGCCGATTATTGTTCAACTTAACTTTTTTCGGTCTTCCTCGTTTTCTGCTTCCATCGACATTTATACCGTCGCTCGTTTTAGCCGTCCATTCGCTCTACATGTCCAAACCAACGCAGAGCTCCTTTCTCGATTTGTCGATAATGCCTTACATAGAGCATAGATCTCGACATCAATAAACCAGAAAATATAATTTTTGTTTAGTTTATTTTTTTATTAATAATTATATCGATGCTTTTGTAATAAGAAAATGTTTGAAGAGGCTATAAAAAATGGATAGTGGAGCTGGGTAGAAGTACAATGGATTGTTTCATTCGCCCAAACCAATATTATTGAATCGACTGTTCTACAAATGTAAAGTTTAAGTTATGTTTTTGTTATTTTATTGTGTGTTTTATAATATAAAAAAATAGATATACATAAATAAAATATAAAAATAAATACGTACTGTTTAAAACAGTCTAACATTTTGTGAATTATCTCTGTATATTAAATCTTCTTTGTATATTCTCACATGTAAAAATATTTTATTAAAAGTATATTGATAAGTGTCTTTGGCACGGGTAACCCCAGTGAGGTCACATAACTTTTATTATTAATCATTGTTTATTATGTGGAAAAAATGAATAATATTCAAAATAAATATAATAATGTAAAGAAGAAGGATTTTTTAATAACGACAAATTTTACAATAAAAATTTGCACATATTTCTTTGCCAGTTTTGCGCAGTTTTTTTTTTGTCTTTTTTTGGGGTGGTCTCTCCTCTTGCTGCGAACGTCAGTCAATGATTTTTTTATGTTTTTAGCAAATAAATGTTTGCCGCAAGAGCCAAAATTAACAATTCACAATGGAGTCCCGGTCCCAACCCTGATGTATGGAAGCGAAGTATGGAGTTGCAAAAACAGGGATGAAAGTAGTAAGTAGTTAAATGCTGTCAAAATGTGATCCCTCAGGCGAATGTGTGGTAAAGCGATGTATGATAGATGCACAAATGCTGAGATACGTACATTATGTAAGGCTGAGATAAGCATTATCGACAAAATCAAGAAAGGAGCTCTGCACTGGTTTGGATATGCGGAGCGAATGAACAGCGAAAGAACGGCTAAAAATATTTACAATGCGAATGTTGATGGATGCAGAAATACAGGAAGACCGAGAAAGACATGGCATGACCAAATCCAACAAATACTTGAAGATGGGCATGTTAAAAGTCGGAATATTCGGCGCGCGTGCGTAAGATGTATGAATGTATAGGAAGCGATGGAGTGGAGAAGTTATAAGAAAAAGTACATTATTTTTCTTAAATTAAAAAGTTAAAATTAAATTTATATCTTTATATAATCACTTTGTAAAGCGCCCTTGAGGTATTATATTACGAAAATGGCGATATATAAGCTATCCATAATTATTATTATTATTATTAAGCGAGATATGTATGCAAATATAGAGTTATGTGGCGTTCAATCCTCTCTGCCTACCCTTATAGCGAAATGGGGTGATGGTTTGTGAAATTTAAAAAAAATATCGCGTTTGATTTCAATTATAAATAATTGAAGCAATTGCGCATTAATATTCAATTTTTCCGATTTCAAATCTCTCATTTTTTGCATGTGCATTGAATCACCGTAACGAGCGAATATTTTTGGCACAGTGACAGAAGGAATCAACAATTCACACTGTGGCATGCTTCACAGACCAAAGTAGCAAAAACTGGTACGTGAGAACAGCCGTAAAAATAAAAAAAAACTGGACGGTCCACACTGTGCTGGGCGCTGGGCAGAACAAGGACCCTTTATGGGACTGCGATGAAGGCGACGGCGGGCGGAGGGGTCGGAGGGGCGACCCTTTGTTAGTACCACGGAGTTACGGAGATTAACGAACAGGCGCGGACGAGGCGAAGAACGTTATGATATAATATATTGGTATGTAGTACCTATGTATTCTAAAGTATAACAGGTATTTTGTGTGCGCGCTTAGTAATGCTTCCAAAGGCGCCTGATGTCTTTACGATTTTTTAAAGCGTTACTGTTTTTGACTTTTCACGGTTTGTACGGCGTGGCGATTTGAATAGACGGATAAGGATGAAGAAATATTCCACAAATCACAACTTATGACACCAAAACAATTATACGCTAAAACAATACTCACTAATAGATTAAAAAACTACTCTTACTCAAATGAAAGGTATAACCCCTACAATACATCACAAACAAATAATACCTATATCCAGAATACACAGGTATGGAAATAAGTTAGAAAAAATATTTGATATTTTTAATGCAAACTCTGTAAATGCATTAAAATGTAATCTCACTCGTTATTTTTTAGAAAAGGAATGAATTTATTTTAAAATATATTATTAAATTTAACTTTGTTTTTTTTTTGATACAAATATAGATATAAAATATACATTTGTGGATTTATTGCCAAATTCCAACTTCTTCCAACCAACTGATAAAATAAAGGTGTTATTAAGATTATTTAAGCTTTCACATTGATCCAAAAAACCTATTATTTATAAAATCTTATTGTAGCATTATTTTTCTTTTTCGTCATAACCTTTGCTAAATACTAGTCACTTTATGTTTATGTTCAATTATTATCAATTTAAATTTGCTATATTTATATTTAGAACATAAGGTTTTCTCACTTCAATTTGTTATCTTTTATTTGTCATCTTATATTTTATTTTATTAGGGAAATCAACCGTTCTACATTCATATTTTTAGTAAACAAACAGATATAATGTATAAACTCAGAACTAATAACAGATTTCCACAAAGTATACAAAGTTAGTAAAGAAAATATATTACATATCAAATAAATACATACAATTTATACATAGAAAAATGTTATTTTCATGTACTCAATAATCAAAGATTTTTTAAATATTAATTTAAAGAACATTAAGTTACTGTAAATTGGGCGGGATAAGGACAAAAATGCATGCTATATTTGTATGTTTCTTTTTTTTGCAGTTAAAAAAATTAATAAATTACTAATTTGTTTAGTTTTGATTATTTAGTTGAATTACATAGTTATATTTCATATTATATATAACATAATGAATTGTTCACTGCTGTGATTATTTCAGTAAAACTTTTTGTTGTAAAAGGTTCTTTGAACCGTTGATATATAAATAAATAAATAAATAATCACTAGATCCTCAACACAAAGACAACTTAAACAAATACAAACTAATACCACTTTCGGACAAAGGGATTTTGAGTATTATTCAATTAAAATCTATAACCTACTTCCACTATCTATTAAAACAATTAGTAACGAGAAAATGCTTAAAAAGGCTATAAAAAATGGATAGTGGAGCTAGGTAGAAGTAAATTGGATTCTGTCCCCACTTGACACGGAATTTTCAAAAAGTCGGATCATAAAATTTTATTTTTAAAAAATTATTATTATTTATTTTTTGCACCACAACAGGCCAGGAGGCCCAATTACAGTGGTGAATTACATCACAGAACACCCAGGCTTGAAAAATCACAATTAAATTTTTGTGTTCTCACCGGGAATCGAACCCGGAATCTTCCGTGCGTGATCTTCCGTGCGTGATGAAATGAATGTAAAAATTGTATTTAGTAGTGATATTTATATTATATTATGTTTTATTATTTAAACTTTCTACTGAATATGCTGTATGATTTTTAGGTTAATTTTATAAATATAAATCTTGTATAATTTTTAGGTTTAATTTTTTGTATATAAATCTTGGGCATAAGGAAATGTATGTTTAAAAATATATAAATATACATATATACTAAGCCAAATATGTAGTATTATAAATGTTTGTAAAAGGCAGATTTGCCGTTTATGTTAATAAAATAATAATAATAATATTGTATTCATATTTGTTTTCAAAATAAAAAAAATTAAAAAATTGTGCTATAATAATATTGTGTATTGTGGGTTTAAAAAAATTACATGTTATGATTAAAATTCTATGTATTGTGTGATTTATAAATAAAAAAAAATCGGATCCATTGTTCAATTATTGGGCGAATTGACGCGTAAAATAAGTCCTATAAATATAAAAGGATTTTTGGTCCACTATCCTCTACCACAACATCCTTCCCATTCTAGGATACTATTATACTTTTCGAATAAATACTACACACAGAAAATAAATACCAGGGGCCTTTCCTTGGTTCGGTGTCTGCTCTATTGTCAAGTCGTATAAAAAAAACAGTATACAAGCACAGAAGGAATAGAAATTACACGAAGCTGGTGGAAACGGAGGGACGTCTTAAAAGCTAAGTAAAATCAACGTCATCATCGTGTGATTTTTCTCAAACCTGGGTATAATATGCTGTAATTTACCATTGTAATTGGACTTGAAGGCCTTTAATTTTTGAGCTCAAGAGCCTCGACTGGCTCCTAAAGCGTAAGACTGATTATCTTGCCGACATGTAACAAAAAATATCAAGAGCTGCGATTGGTGTACCAATGTAGTGCCAATCAATATAAAGTCATTGTTGCACTTTTTCGCAAGTCCTCGATAGCTACTTCCTCAAATCAATATAAAGTCATTGTTGCACCATTTCGCAAGTTCTCGATAGCTACTTCCTCAAATCAATATAAAGTCATTGTTGCACCATTTCGCAAGTCCTCGATAGCTACTTCCTCAAATCAATATAAAGTCATTGTTGCACCGTTTCGAAAGTCCTCGATAGCTTCTTCCTAAAATCAATATAAAGTCACTGTTTCGCAAGTCCTCGACCTTACTGATTTTATATGGATTTATTTTCATAAGCAAAAGTGATAAAACCTGTCAGGGGTTATTTTAAATTCGTGGATTTATCACTCATCTTTTCTGCCTATAATAAACTGCGACGAATTTTTTACTAGGTAGTTTCACTCACAAATATTAATGTTTTGGAGAAGTAAACGCGATATAAATAATGTTTATGTACCTTAATGTATACCATTTCTACAATAGATGATTCCTCACCGGAAATAATACATTTTTCCAAGAACAACGGCCTAAGGGTTCAGTCCCCGGTCCGGTTTCAAGAACAGGTATCGCTAGCTTATTAAATTGGCAATTAGAAATCGCACAAGAGGAATTCTAGGAAATCAATTAATTCAAAAGTGATTTATTGCAACTATACTAGTGAATCATTAATAAAATCATCACATGCGTAAAGCATAGACAAAACAGCGCCATAGTAATGGTTAGAGAAATACCTATTTTACTGCAAATAATAAAATTACAATATATTGATAAATAAGTAGGTACTTTAAAAAATAAACATTTACCTTAACACAGACGCACGTTTAGAAAAATTACGCAGGAACTAAGTAATACAGAGTGTGTATTAATAAAAATAATGTGACATAAAATTTGAACGTAGTATTGTAGAATTTTAGAAAAATTATACATTGGTGTTATCGAGTGCAGTAAGGTAAATAATTGGCTAATTTATATAGCTCCATTTTGTGAAAAATCACCTCAAGGGCTTTTTACAATTGTATACTTAAACTTACATTCTAACTGAGCTTAAGTAATACATTATATTTACTGATTTGAAATTGAGGGTATTTATTTATTTATATATACGCCCAATGGGCAATTTTAGGGACATATTTACCCATATAAAATTATTATAAAAAAAATAGAAAGACTCAATGAAATATAGTAGCCTTTGTGGGAGTGGAAGCGGGAGAGAGGTGTTTATAATTTAATTTGATTCAGTGATCGTTTGAAACAAGACAACTTGCTATCAAAGAAATCAAGACTGGTATGTTTGTTGGCACACCTAAGAATTCTGGGCATAGGGGAATGAAAACCATAGTTAGTTCTATGGTTATCGGTATGAAAGAGTAAGTTTAGTCTGAGGTTTCTAGTTGGGATATTTAATTTTATAAAGCTCAGTAGTTCAGGCGAATCAAAGTGCGAGTTGAGAATTTTAAATAGTACAAGAAGGTCGGATTTATTTCGACGGTCTTGAAGAGAAGATATATTTAAGGTAGTTTCTAACTCATTATACGTATATTGGTATCTGGATAAGCCCAACCTCCAGCCTATCTTTCTCAAAAATCGATGTTGAACTGATTCAATATTATTGAGGTGAACATCATAATATGGAGACCAGATAACAGAGGAATACTCTAGGTGCGGGCGAACTGGGGAACAGAAGAGAGTTTTAAGGGTATTGATATTTTTGAAGTCAGTTGTGCTTCTGTTAATAAATCCAAGGAGTTTTAAGGATTTATTGATAACATGTTCAATATGAATTGTAAAAGAAAGTTTAGCGTCAAGTATAATACCTAAATCTCGTATACTAGACACAAATGATAATATTTCATCCTTCAGTGAGTGGTCGTATATGATTGGATTTTCTAGACGAAAAAATCTCATGATAATCTAAAGAAGTCAGATTTTAGTTGGGATCTGAACTGACTGGTACTGTCGATGATTCGTTTCGATGTCGAAGTTTTATCATTGAATTATTTTTTGTATTAATAGAAAAACGAATGCATTCATTATTTATCAATGTCGAAGTAAAAAACATTCCAACTGTGGTGATAATTTGATTATTCACTCTTTTCACAAAAGAGATAATATCTTAGTTACACTTTTCTATGGCTTGCTTCTTTCCGCATAACTACGTTCAGTTGGTTTCCATTCTATGGGATTCATATTGACAATGTCGAGTCTGTCCAACACCGTTTTCTAAGAAAAGTGGCATGGTTGCTCGGATTGCAAAGGGGTTATTATTCCGATTTTGAAATAGAGCAATCTCTTAATCTGTCTTCATCGGAGAAACGTAGAACTGAGATGGACACACAAATACACACATACACTTACTCTCATACAAATACACACAAACACACCTCGACACTTACTCTCATACAAATACACATAAACACACCTTTTTGTTGTACCACAATTTCAAATGTGTGATTTTTATAAAAAAATAAATAAAACAACTTTGTTTTTAACCACTAATTTTTAAATTATTATTTTTTTTCCGCCGACCGGTTTCAAAGCAAACAAGCTTTTTCGTCAAGGTTTACGTAACTAATAAATTAATTCCAATTTTATTTTTATCATGTTTACTAAATACTACACGTGGACCCAATAAATCAAGTCTTTTTTTCTTATAAGGGTGGTAATTTGATATCAATATTTCTAGACAGGAGAGGGCTAAAAGAAATATTGTTTATTTGGTTATTTTTTTTTTTCTTATTATGAATCGCTTTTTTAATTTCTAAGATTTCTAAGTTGTCTAATTTCAATATTTTATTTTCAACATGAAGTACTTTTAATCCAGTGTCTTTATTAAAGTTAAGATTATTTTCTATCAGATGATTTGCGAATCCAGAAAAAATACTATTTTAAAATTAAATTTATGCTTATTTATAAAATTATGCTTTGAAACCAGTCAGTGGAAAAAAAAATTAGTGGTTAAAAAAAAAGTTGTTTTATTTATTTTATTATAATGAATAACCACAAAGTTAATGCTTCAAATATAAACTTTATATGTATGATTCTTATTTAGAAACTTCGCTGGTCTATCTTTAAACTGTATCATTTTTATATTATTATATCATTATTTGCTGTTTGTTTCTGAAAAATAAATAAATAAATATGTTCTGAATATCAAGGTACCTTGGCCTTGAAAGAATTCGTTGTATACGCTGAAATCTGGATACTACTCTTCATTTTGAGTCCAGTCATATTACAAATGTTCGAATTTACGCGCACGCGTATTAGGGTTCATAACATTGTCGTATTGTTCAACGAGACTCGTAGAGATAAGAGCATCCAACTCGTGTTATGCGAAGAAAAAAGGACTCTTATAACGTAACGCATAAAGTGTGAAATGGCGTATTACTGTAATTTGGCATAAATTTAAGAACATCTTGAGTTTTAGGCACTGTCCTATGTTTACAGCTTCGCCGCTAGACGCGCCTGCTGCTGTGCTCCGTCAATTTGTAGAAGATCAATTATTATTACTATAATGGAAAACTTATAAAGCACCATATTTGTAATATAAAACCTCAAGCACACTTTACAAAAGTGATTCTATGCCATATTGATTTTAATTAGATCTCTATCTATATCTACTATTATACCTACTAAAAGTAAAAACATGATTATTTGTTGATAGAACCCCTATTGATAATATTCACCGCACGCGCCTGATATACCTCTACATTTTGAAAGAATATATATTTTTTAAATCGTTTTTTTTACTTGACTTTACATGAATTTTAAATGAGTAATTAAATTTTTTAAAATCATTTAATGTCGTAACTGTAAAAACGACCCTTAAAAGGTGCGCCACAGGTGAAAAGTCCTCAGTCCCATACTAGGAAGGTTCGATATCGGACAAAAGGATGCGATACTCGGCACAAGGACCCTGCTAGGGCCTACGGCTTACAATGGGTCCCGAGCAACAAACAATACGAGCTCGTTTAGAGATTCCAAGAATGAATATTCATAATGGAGTTCTAGTGCCAACTCTAATGTGTGGGAGCGAAGTAAGGAATTGGAAAAATTTAATGTAGGTTAAATGCTGTCAAAATGCGATCCCGCAGACGAATGTGTGGTAAAACGATGTATGACAGGTGCACAAATGTCGAGATCCGTGAAATGTTCCCGTCAGTTTCAGTCTGGGTGTTGTCTAAATATGTCAATAAAATATTTTGTATTGATTTGAACGCATGCGTAGAATAAAAAAATATTTATATAAATCTATTGCAAACACGCTTCTGATCGTATCGGAGAAAGCACGTTTTAATTAGCACCCGTATTTATTAATTGGTTTCATTTGCGATGCATAAGAGAAGTTAACTGGTTTAAGGCTATCAAAAACCACAAACACATCATTCCATTGTTAATTATTTTATTTGTTTAACAAACATAATATTATTATAAACTATGAAATAGGGCGGCAATCATAAACACATTTTTATGCAATCTCTAATAAAACAATGTAAATATATTAAACAATTATTTAATTAAAATTATTTATTGTCAATTTTTTATGGAATTCCATTGTAATGATGTAATAACTTATATTTACATATAAGTTATTAATTAAAAAATACTTTGAGCATTTCCACTTTTATTTGACCAATTGAGGACCGTTCTCCCAAAGTGAAATTTCTACAAAAAAACCAAATGCGTTATTGAAATGGGTTCTTCCATGTGGTAAAATAAAATTTTAACAAAACGATATACGTGCGAAGTTGTAGCGGTTCAAGTATCGTGAATTTCAACAAAACGAAATATCTACCCTCTAGAGTTTTCGCAAAGCGAAATATCTACTGATTTTTTTGGGGTGTTATGTTTTTTAAAATGGAAAAAAAAACACAAACAAAACATAATTACGGACACGAAAAAAGAAGGTGTGAAGAAACTTCTGGCTTCTGTATAATAATAATAAAATAATATTGTTTGAAATATATTTTGTTATAATTTTTATAAGTGCTATCATTTATGTAAAAATATATACGAGAAAAATACCTAAATGTGTATATTTATATAGGTACTTAGATATGTCAGTAGACATATAATTTTACAAGAAATAAGTTTAAAAATGATTTCCAGCAAAAGTAAACTTATTTAATTCCCAACATAAATAAAATTCCTATCACAAAAAAAGGCAGATATTTTTTTTTGTGAAAATTCGTAAATTTAGAACATTTTTATAAATAATTCTACATGATTGATTATTGGTATATGTGTAAGGATTTTATATATCTATAAAATGTAATTTTTATTTTATTTAAAAACGTAATAGTTTTATTTTAAACATGTAAAAACATTGTCCTGAAGAATTTACATTTTGTAGATATTTCGCTTTGTTAAAACAGTTCTCAATAGCGCTTTCAAATATTGCGTATTGCATCTCTTTCAACTTATTTTTAAATGTACCTTGAGATAATATTTAGATTTATATAAATTATCCTTACACTGTATAATATTCACCAGTCTGAAGATGCCCATTAGATGGTGAAAGCGCTAATTGGTCAAATAAATAAGTGGAAGTGTGCCAAGTATTTTAAAATTAATAAATTATATGTAAATATAAGTTATTAAACAATGTTTGATTATGTCCAAATGCTTGCAGACTGGCTGAATTTCCTCCCTAGGGAGTTGTTCATATTTAAATTTATTTCAACAGAGAGGGAAAATTTTTGAGAAGGGTAAATGGAAGTCTAGGCATTTACAGTGCTTATGACCTGTCATTGGCTGGTTTAAGTGGCCACTTTACACACTGCGTAACATTCCCTAGACTTCCATATCCCCTTCTCAACAATTTTCCCTATCTGTTAAAATAAATTTAAATATGAACAACTCCCCAGGGAGGAAATCCAACCAGTCTGCAAGCATTTGGACATAATCAAACATTGTTGCATTACTACCTGGTAAAAGAAGAAGTATAAAAATTGGAAAATTGTTTTCAGGCGTTGCCTAGTAGGTGATTTGGTTCAGCCGGGTGAATCTCACCCACGTGATAAAGGTTTCAGCTCTTTTACTTCACAAAAGTCAACAGATGGAAGATTTGAGGAAATGTGGATGTTCAAACATGGGCAGAATGGTGAATGTTACACAGTGTGTAAAGTGGCCACTTAAACCAGCCAATGACAGGCCAATGTAAAAGCCTAGACATTCATATTCTCTTCTCAAAAATGTTTTCCCTCTCTGCTGCAACAAATTTAGATCTGACAATGTTTATTTAAGAATTCGCTCTCCGCTACAATATCAATAAAAATCGCCAGTCCGAAGTATGCCACTTTACCTGACTAGACAATATATAGATCTTTTCAAAGAACTCAGTTTCTAACTATCTCTCTACCTGTTGTTACATCGTATCTATGCACCTTTCCTTGTTTTCCATTGTCGATATGATTGTTTGTACACCCATATTGCACGCTCTTCCCCCAATTCTGACTCCCATTCTTCTCAAAAGATCTCCCTTCCCATCTATATTGCTTCATTCCCCGTTTCATCTTTTGTAATATTTTTTCTGGCCGTCTGGGTTTTTTCGAACAGTTTTCAGTATTTTTTGTACATTTCTTTTGTAAATTTTTATTTATTTTTGACGCGGCGACCCTAATACACGGCATGACCAAATCCAGCAAACACTTGAAAATGGACATGTCAAAAGTCGGAATAATCGGCGGTCGTGCACGCAAACATGTATGAAAGTAGAGGAACACGAATGGTAGCAATAACTAACTATTTACTTGTACTACAATAATAATTGGCTGATTTATATAGCGGCATTTTTGTTAAAAATCACCTCAAGGGCGCTTTACAATTGTTATTATTAGTATTATTATGAAAAACTTTTATAGCGCCACTTTCGTAATATAATACCTCAATGGCGCTTTAATTAGGGATCTATTCAAATGATTTAGAGAACAACAAGATTTGATCGTCCTACGTCAACATTCGCATAGCAGTGGCCTTATTCTATAACTAATTCGTTTCGTAAATTTATTCGTATCGTATGAGAGGGAATGAGAGCGCAATATGATTTTGATTGAGTTGGAGTGAAATGGATTATGATGAACGAACAAACTTACCAAACGAAGTTGTGACAGAATACGCCTTCAGATCTTTTCAGCCGTTCTTTCGCTGTCCATTCCAAACCAACGTAGCGCCCCTTCATTAAATTTGTCGATAAAGCTTGCCTCAGCCTTACATAATGCACAAATCTTGACATGTATGCACTTATCGTGCATCGTTTTACCACGCACTCGCCTGAGAGATCGCATTTCGACAGAATTCTACCTACTCCCATACATTAGGTCGGCACCAGAACTTTATTCTGATCTGCTAGTTTTGCCTCCTGCGACAAACATTTGATTGCCGAGGTAGATTTCATTGCACCGTTCACCCTGTTCTCGGCACTCACCCTCCTTTCAATACCATCCCTAGTAAACATACTTCCTAGGTTCACAAATTCCTCTACCAGCTTCAGAATATTGACTTTGTTAAATGTATATACGAATAACAAAATTAAATAGGGACCACCAACAAACCCTTTAGGTACACCGGGATAAACATCAAAACAAAGTAATGTCCGTGAAATCAGCAAGGTTTCGCCTATTATCCGTCGCCTCAATAGCCGTCAGTTTACGTTGAAAGGGTGTGGGTAAAGGAGCTTTCGAAGGACAACAAAAGAAAAGAGGAAAGACGAAATTAATGACCAATCGGAGCAATCCGCAAAAATAAAGCAAATGAAGGATCAACTATTATTGTAGTTGGATAATTTGGAAAGGGATGAAAATAGGCTGAATGCTGTCGAAATGCGATCTATCAGGCGAATATGTGGTAAAACGATGTATGGTAGGATTATTATTATTATTATTATTATGGATAACTTATATAGCGCCATTTTCGTAATAAAATACCTCAAGGGCGCTTTACATGGTGATTCTATTGTAAAGTTAAAATTTAATTAAAACAATTTACTTTGTTGTCACGTGCTACGGATTTATTCAAATGATTTAGAGAACAAGTGGGTTTTAAGTTTTTTCCGAAACATCACTTCACTTTCACAGCCTCGCACCTCTGCTGGGAGAGCATTCCATGCCATAGGGGCCTGCGACCGCAAATGCGCGTTCACTAAATTTAGTGCGCTGTTTGCGTAGAGGTATAATAACTTTTCCTCTCGCCGTAGACGTAGCTGATCTAAGCGTGAGACGCCTGTCAGCTAGTTCATCTGGAATGCATAGTTCCCTTAGATATTCCGGAGCAGAGTTGTGCAGTGACTTATACATAAGTCAACAGAGTTTGTATTCGACGATTGTTTATCTATAGAATCTTTATGAAAAGCGCTCTTGAGGTATTATATTAGTAAAATGGCGCTATATAAGTTATCCATAATAATAATAATAACTCTTGAAGCATTGAAAGTCAGTTTAACACCCCACCATTTCGAAACTCACTTCGTTTCACGTATCACATTTCAAGGCTCGTAACAAACCCCGTCGTGTATTCATTTTCGCAGCGCTCACGTGTGAACTCCGGCCGAACATTCGCATTGTCCCAGCGTTCTGTCCCGCGAGCTCGAGCTGGGACAAGACAACATTGTCATAACTTTTGTATGGTCTAGATGTAAACGGGCCTTTAGAGTTTTAATCTACCGTGGTAATGCTCCTTTTGATAACTTGCAGGCAATAATCCAGTTCATTCTTAAAAGTGCGACGGGTTTTGAGTTCAATACAGATTTTAATTGACGATTCGTCAGGTCGTCGATTCGTCAGGGCTGCAGACAATATTATTGTCGTGCTGTCGCATTATCATATGCTTATTGTCGCAATAGTTTTTCTGGTCTTTCTAAATACGGTTAATTTTAGATTCGGTTCGAGAAGCGTTTGTCAAATCTTTACTGGCGAACGAAATGACAATAAAAACAGACTACACAGCGCTACTGACATTTTATATGCAACAATTAAAATCGGATTACGTGGTAAAAGTTTATAATGAAATGAAATAATATTGAGGTATATTTAATTTTGTGACAACTGAGAGGGAAAACTTTTTTGAGGAGGCGATATGGAAGTCTAGGCATTTACAGGGCTTATGACCTGTCATTTATTTATTTAGTTACAAACATAAGTTTATTGTACATTATTTGAGAAATAAGTCCCAACTCAATGGGACAAAAAGTCCTGTGTTGAGTCCTGTGAACTGTAGCTCAATCACAAAAAACTATCGACGTGCTTAAAAACTGGCTAAGCATTTGAGCGATCACAATGAACAATAATAAACATGCTTAAGTTATCGCAGTCTTAAGTCAACGAGTGTGTAATCTCTAAATCAACGCTCGTGTGGGTTTGTTTTATGTTTTCCTCGTAAATAAATATAGTTCACTGGCGAAAATCGGCGTTTAATTAAAAAATAATACAATATTTATTTTATTTTTTGCACCACAACAGGCCAGGAAGCCCAATTACAGTGGTGAATTACATCACAGAACACCCAGGCTTGAGAAAAATCACATTTTAATTTTTGTGTTCTCACCGGGAATCGAACCCGGAACCTTCCGTCTGTGAGTCCAGCGTCTCGACCACTACACCGCGGAGGCAATATATTGCATTTGCAAAGTAGTAAGGAGTATGTGGTACAAAAAAGTGAAAATTAAATTACATTCACTATGGCGACTGCTTTTCTTGACATTTGGCTTGCTAACCGCCGGCTAAATGTAATAAACAGCATTATAAATAATAAAAAAATAAATGAACATAGCAATTTTGAAATATTTTCCATATTTACACCGGTGAAATTCAAATATGTGATTTCGCAGCAGGATTGTATGTCGCGAAACTTAAATATTCAAATATTTTGACATTTAATATTAGGTGTTCACGGAAGTTCCATTGGGATCGCGAATACGATAAACAACCATGGTGAGAAATTGTTATCACGTAGCTGATTAGCACGTCGATAGTTATTTGTGATTGAGCTACTGGGCTTGGAGGGCGAGAACTATTCACGCGACCCGTCACAATAGATCTTCACAGGTCGCAGAGACGTCAGGAGCGTGCATAGCACTGACCCCCACAAATAAGAATAAGACAGGTCATAGGCCCTGCAAATGCCTAGACTTCTGTATTTCTTTATCTTTAATGTTTTCCCTATTTGTTGCAAAGAATTTCAATAAAATACATAGCCTCAAATCGGTGTTTAATATGCGTGACCGAGATGCAAATGCCATTTGACGACTTTTTTGACAGTTGTCAAACAATAGTGCCGTTGTTATTCGCTTACAGAACATCATTTTGTTGATAATTAGTTGCGGTTACCCATAAGAATTTCTTGCAAAGGATTTGCATAATTATTCATGATACTTGAAATATTTTTGCGCGCACTCTACAGGTTGAACATGTTTCAAAGTATTGATGTTTTTTGTTATTTACGAATACGGAATGGATTACGCTTATTATGATCAATATAAATCGGAGGGTTCTATTAATGATAACATTTTGTACTTATTGTCAAGAAAACGAAAACAATTTGGCAGTATTACTCCACCAAACCTCGGACGGACAATTTTGTGTCAGTCAAATCTTGTCTTCTTTTTAAAAATAATTCGGTTTAAGTTTTAAAAAATGTTTTGGATATTTTTTTAAATTATAAATAATGGCATGAACAAAGAACATATAAATATTATATTATATTCCTACATTATAATATTCCAGAGCTAAAATTTGCTATCTTGTTGGATTGACAGTATTTTAGTTGACATTTAATTTTTCTTATCATTCTTGCTTTCAAATAAGATATTATAATATTGTTATTGTAACTCGGATTTTATTTCATTAAATTGTATTAAAAAAAAAACAATTGTAAGATTATGTTGAACGATGTTATTTCGTTGCGTTTACTCAGTACCAGTACCCATGCCATGTTGTCACGTGGTTTAATTTGTTCGGTGTTTTGGCGTTTTCAAATTCACATTCGACAGTGTAACCATCTGTAAAAAATGAATAAAGAACAATATTCAATTTTTGAGCTTTGAGCTTTGGAATCGAAAAACTAGTGGTTACATTTTACTATAGTAAAACCAAAATCGTTGGTAAATAAAACTATAGTAAAACTTTACTTTTACTAACGATCAAACAACCGGGCCTTAATCGATTGGCTTCCCACTTTTTGCCAGGATTTTTTTTATTTATTTCCGAATTATCGCTGTCCGGCCGTGACCAAAGGTTGAATTGTAGAATTTTGGCGGCAAACGTGAGCTTTTAAATTCGAAAGTACGTTCCTTTTTCGGTTAATATCCGATTTGTCAAGCGGACACCGTTAGAAATTGATTAAGTTTGTGATGTCAAATTTCAAACTCGTTCAATATTTAAATGCGAAAATGTCATTTGGCCTGAAAGGCAACAATTAAATTCGTTTTATTTTAATGATGTCAAGACAAATTTCAAATAAACGATCATACA